>NC_048598.1:187211890-187213807 GCF_003668045.3 Cricetulus griseus
TCTCTCTCTCTCTCTCTCTCTCTCTCTCTCTCTCTCTCTCTCTCCCTAAGACTGGAACTCACTCTGTAGACTCTGTAAACCAGGCTGGCCTCAAACTCATAGAGATCTGTCTGCCTCTGCTTCCCAAGTGCTGGGATCAAAAGGTGTGTGCCACCATGCTCAGTGGATGCCTCTCTCCTTTTAATCTGTCTTTTGTCGATTTAATGCTCAGAACCATTGAGGACCCTAATAGGATGGAACTGGGTTTTTTCTCCCAGAACTGGTAGTTGAGTACCATTTTTTGTAACTTTATTCATAATGGAAAAAAATCTTGAACATCCAGATCTATGTCAGTCTGTGAACCGAGTTGCTGTATGTCCATACAATGAAATGCTACACAGCAATGAAAATGATTGTTCTCCCAATATAAGCAACTACATCGTCGAGTTTCCAAAGCATTAGGTGAAACGAAAGCATTTAGAGGCTATATACTGTGTAAGTCCACTTTATGAAAAATGTTAAAAATCGTAAGCGCATAAAGGTAGGATTGCTAAGGGTGAGGGATGGGGAGAGTGTATAAACTACTGATGAGCATCAAACATCTTTCAAGCTTGATGGGAAAACACTGAATCACAATTATGACTTTATTCCTCTATTAAAACCCATCTAGTGACACACTCAAAGTGCAAGTTTCATTTCATGTATATTTTAGTTCAGTAAAGCTGAGTTAAGATGTCTATGAACAAAGTTGAAAGAAAAGCCGGTGTATGGGAGAATGGAGTTACAACAGTTTACCTAGCCAGGATCATGGATTTGCAGAGGAATAAGAAAGACAAGGCTGAACAGAACAAGGCACAAAGCTGTGCAAAGCTCTCCAGAGAAGAGGGCAGGGGGCGGGGCTCCTTGTGTTTCCTGGAAATGCAGAGTCAAACTTCTCAGTCACGTGACTCCCTCAGAGTGACAGAGACACAAGTCGTTGGTGATACTGGAGACTAAACCTGGGCTGGCCACACCTATGCCAGTCCAGGGCCTGTACCTTTCTTTCCTTTTGAAACAGGACCTCACTGAGTTGCCCAGGCTGTCTTTGAACTCACCTTGTATCCCAGTTGGCTTGATCTCGAAATCCTCCTGCACCAAACCCCAAAGAAGCTGGGATTACAGATTGTATTTTCAAATACTCCTTTTCCCCTTTTCATTTAAAGTTCAATAAAACTTCCTTGTCTGTTTGGAGCTAAACTTCTGCCGATACCTCTCTCTGGAAATACCGGCATACACAGCAAAATCCTCGTCCAGGTCCTGGCCCTGATTTAGGGAGAAAGGCAGAGGTGCGCACAGGCCCGAGGACATTCTTCCTGAATACTTTTTCCCTTACTGATGCTGCTGTGGCCCAGATCTCCATGACCTCGACATCATTAAAATGACTTTGCAGCTTCACTGAACCAACATTTAAGGAATGTTTTTTACATGACTCTGTCTTAGGTGATGGGAACCAAAGACGAAGGAAGCTTGTTCTGTGCTCACAGCCTCACGGATGAAACAGATGTATGGTCAGACTAGTTCAGCTGCATTTTGAAAGGCTTCATGTGAGATGTAAATACAAGGGGTTATGGGAAGCAAGTGGAATTATGGGAAATTCACCTAGTATGGAAAGTCGGGAATACTTCTATGGCTAAAGAGATGCCTGAGTTAAGTGACAGTATTGGATAGTCATTATCCAAGATGTGTTAAGGACAGAGGACACTGCAGAGGGAGCAACAAACATAAGCTTACATGTGACGTGGAACAGTGCAGACTGACAATGACAAGTATAATTGTTAAGGCAAGGCTGAGTGAAGGGTGGGGGTCTTTGGAGTTGACCTAGAGACAAAACCCTAATTGGATGTAACTGCTCATACACCCCAGTAAGAGACTGGTGGTGTAATCCTGTTTCTGGGGAGG
>NC_048598.1:187575232-187627732 GCF_003668045.3 Cricetulus griseus
TGTCCTTGGAAGTTGAAAGAAAAATCCACCCACCGTCTTCCATGTCATTCGGGCTGTGGTTCCTGGCTGCGTTCTCCATGGGAGTGAGTTGGCTAGCTTTCTGCATCTTGGGGTGGAGCAAGCACAATAGAAGAGGAAGCTCCCATACATCCTACACTCAGGCCTCAGCCCTGCATTCTCATCCACGCATCCCTGCTTACCCTGAGATTTCCAGCCTCCCAGTCTCTCTCCAAGGGACCCTAGCCCTCCTCCAGGGCCACATGAAGCATTTTTCTTAATAGTTTCTTAATACTACAAATCAGACCCAGCAAAGGGTTCTGCCTGGACTTTGCTGTATGGGGCCAGGCACAGATCATTTCCTCCCATCACCCAATTCCACCTGTTACCCAGGTGGACCCCTGACCTCTGACCTGTAGCTCAACCCCTTGGTTTCCTCTGACCAGTCATCCAACTTCTGCAATTGCTTTCATCTTCCTAGCTTGCTTATTCTGCATGATGGAGCTAAGATAGCACAGCCAGCAGACAGTCCACATACTGCATGCAATAGCCCATGCGAGCTTGTGCCAAAGAGCCTAGGACAGAGCACAGGCAAACAGTGTTTAATCAGTCTGATTGCACGGGTGAACTTATATATAAATAGTACACACTGAGTAACTGCGTATATGACAGTACACAGTAATATACAGCAAACAAGTGCACAGACGGCATACAATCACATAAGAAAACGAAAGCAGGAAGTTCAAACAGCATACAGGTGAATGAGTACACAGACTGCACCGGAACCACACTCAGGAAAGTGTGCACAGATGGTCTATAATAGTACACAGCAAGCGTGTGGGTAGATAGCACAGTATCCTACATGGGTGATGTGTGTATAAGTAGGCCATGACAGTCCACAGGTGTCTTGATGAGAGCTGACTGTTTTCATCTCTCTAACAGGACTGTAGGTACAAATGCCATTCTAGAGGGGGTTGGGGACAGCGTCTTCACTTTGTCTTACCTTCAGCTCTTATGCTATGGGAGGCAAGAATGGTCCCTGGACACAGAAAGCAGGTAGCGCCATGGATGGAGAGGCTGGACCTGCCAGTGCTTAATCTTGGACATTCAGCCATGAGAAGCAAGAAGAATGAATCCATGCTGTTTGTCAATCACTGAGTTTCCTGGTCTCTGTTGCCACAGCACAAAACAGATTAATAGAGCAAAGAGAATGGGTGGCATCACCAATGCAGATTCCTAAACAAGGGTCTGAATAACACATACTTTACATACATAAACATATATGAACATATATGTACATACATAAACATATACATTAACAACTTATGGAAAACCCAGACATCAGTCAGGTGGCTTTTCATAGTGGGAAGATATATGGTAAAGGGGATGGGAGGTACAGAAGAAATACTAATAGGAGAGAGAAGGGTCTAAGGTCCTAGAGAGTGGGGAGCCACCTTAGATGAGAGAGCCAGGGAAGACATCATATCCCCAGAAAGACCCTAGTAACAAAAACAAGCCCACAGGGGTGATAGGCAGCCAGAATCAGGGCTTTCCTTCAGGAAGGGGTAGCAGGCTGATTCTTACCATGGCAGGACAAAGCCAGTGAGGTCAGCCTTGCTGCTGTTGCTATGCATCAGCAGGGGCAAGCTCACTGCCTCCTAGACTCCTAAGAACTCTGAGTGTACAGCCTGGGGAGATGCCTCCTTAGTCAGCACTTGCTCTGAGAGTGTGAGCACAAGGACAAATTCAGTCCTCAGCCCATGCCAAAAAGCAGAGTGCCTTGGGTGCACTTTACGTAATCCCAATGTTAATGAGGCAGAGACAGGTGGATTCCTGGGGGTCACTGGGAAGAAAGCCTCTCCCACAGTCAGAAACTGTCTTTAGAATATACAAAAAGGATGGTGCCTGAGGACCAACAGCTGAAGTTGTCTTCTGGCCTCTACTTCCACACACACACACACACACACACACACACACACACACACACACACACACACACTGGCACGGACATGGGCCCGGGCCCGGGCATGGGCACATGCATACAGGCGTGATTACATGTCTGCACACATAAACACACAAAGAAGAGTCAATCTAGTGGGATGTACATGATGGAGTGAGGCCCCTCTCCAATGGAGGAATCTAAGGAGAGTCGCATGTGTGCAAGAAGGATTTGAGTGCTAGGTTTGGCCTAAGAGGCTTGTCCTGAAACTTCATCCATTCCTCTATTAGTATGTTGCCATCTGTAGTCCCATCGGTTGGCACACCTGACCAGACATACTTACAACTCCGAGGAACAGGTAGTTGGAGAAGGGCAGTGTAAATATCAACCTAGGAGGGGCTTGGAATTGAGCAGCATGGATACAGAGATGGGCAAGGCTGTGTGCCTGGCTTATTAGAACTGGAGACCAAAGGCAATCACAGCAGCTTCTCACACTGACTGCCAAAGCCCAGAACTAAGCAAGTAAATAAATATATCCATGAATTTAAAGGAGCCTCTGTTAGCCTGTCATTATTGTTCACTGATGATAGGAAACTGGAATATGAATGCAACTGAGAAGACAGCACTGTCTCTTTGGTACATCAAAAGCTCTCCCTGCTAGCTTAGGACTTTGGAAAGGTGCTGGCATCAAAGCTACTGTTAGTCTATTCTCCTGGTGTCAGATTACGATGACAGAGACCCCGATACATCAGTTCCATCTCTGTTAAGAACTTCTCAGTTCTACACCAGTGAAGGCAAATGGACTTTTATCACCATTCACAGCCAAGTGCTCTGTTTTCTAGAAGAAAAACTAAAATGCAGAATGTGGCTAAAATACAGTCATTTTTTTGGGGGCGGGGAGAGTCAGCCTCACTTGATCCTGGAGATCTTGAGACAACTCTGCCACCAAGAAAGGGGGATGCCACTGGCTGCAGAGCTTCTGGACTTTGGAGTGAGTGACATGTGGAAAATGGATGGGGTTTAAGTTGCATCGCTGCCCCCCAGGATGGCTAATCTTTACTGGCAATTTGACAGGACCTGGATCATCTAGGGGCAAAGCCTCTGAACATGCCAGTGACGGAGTTTCTAGGTTAGGTAAATGGAAGTGGAAAGACCCACCACATAACACCTTCCCATTGATTTAGATTCCCAGACTTGAGAGAGAGAGAGAGAGAGAGAGAGAGAGAGAGAGAGAGAGAGAGAGAATAGAATACCAGCATCCGTCTCGCTCTACTTCCCTTGTGTAGATACGCTGTGACACATTGGCTCATGCTCTTGCTTCTATGACTTCCCTGCCATGATCGATTATTGTAGGGAGACACCGTAACCATGCCTCCTAAGGGCTGGCAACAGGTGTGCCTGACCACACCCTGTATACCTTGAACTGTGAGCCAGAATAAGTCTTCGTTCTTTAAGTTGCCTTTATCAGGTATTTTGACCAAACAATGGGTAAAGACAAGACACCCTACTGTCTATGCCCCTTGCTCTTGGGTTGAATGCATCAGCATCTACACAGTTGATCCCTGCTTTAGAGAGGGCAGCATGGCTCTGGAGTGTTTATGCTTCTCACCTGTAGGGTGCTAACAAGCACATTGCCACTCTCAGAGAGGAAATATAGGAATACAGGAGGGCCTCCAATGGGCATGGTGGCCTTGGCATCTCATGGGTGTCAAACCTAACTCAGCTCTAGTGGGGGAGGTTTATGCCTGCAGACTCTACCAATCATGTGTTCATGTCTGTGTCCATCTGTGTGTGCATACACACCATTACGTATTTATACAGGATGGATGTTGATGTCAAGCACCTTAACTTGGTAATTCTCCACATTATTTTTGAGACAGGGTCTTCAATGGAGTCAAATCTCACCTATTCAGCCAGCCCTAGGCCTCCTCCTGGCTCCTCATGTCCAGTGCTGGGTCTACAGAGTTGCCTCTCTGCTCTCAGATTTTTATGTGGATGCTGGATATCCTAACCCCAGTCAACTCAGTAGGGACTTTTGGTCCTATAAAAATGTCTGGTTAAAGGCTCACAGAAACCTGCTATATTCTCAATCACCTTGCCTTTAGCATTTAAAGTCTTCCAGGGTCTAGTAAGTGTGAATCCACTTGACAAACCTAGGCTCACCTGATGCCACCTTCCAGACTTGGACACTGTAATTGTCCCTCAGAGCCATCTGTGAAACATATGAGGTGGGATCCTGAGTCCTGGCCTGGCCCCTTGGAATCCACCCACCATGCCCACTGAGCCCTGTCCTTTCCTCACCTGACTGAAGAAGCCCTCATTCCATCTGTTGAGTCCTGGGAACCTCTGGTCCCCACTGTCTCAAGCTATCCCAGGAGAGGCAACTAGGCTAATAACCATGCTAATGACAAAGCACTAACTGAAGACCCCAGTAACCCCTTGGTTTTCTCCTTTCCCATGGCAATGGTGCTGAAGTGGGCAGGCACTGGGGAGTAATTAGAACTGACCGGGGATTAGCTAAGAGGTGGTTTGTGGTCAGGTGCCCAGCAGATGGGTTCAAATTACCTGGCTTTAATTTCACCTAATTGGGGGGCTGGATTACCTCAAGCTTCTGGGACTGGGAAATGTGTGGCTCTGGCTATTAGCACATAAGGAAAATGGTGACGCAACCCTGTGGGGAAGACGAGGGTAGAGAAGGAAAGGGCCTGACCATGGGAATCAGATGAGAAAGAGGTGTGTTAAGGTCTCTAGCCTCCAAGATGGGCATCTGGTGAGAATCCACCAGGAGTTCTCTACAGGGGATGGCAGAGAGTTGGAATTTTGAAGGGTGAAATTGGGTCAGTCTTGTCTCTCTCTTGTTGTTTGGTTTGGGGTTTATTTCAGCTATCAATGCATTCATGCACTTGTGAAATTTCCAAATACTTGCTAGACTGCTAGGTTGTGGGGCTCTTCTAGCTTGAACTTAAGTGTCCACATGCATAACACTATATAATGTTTAAACGCCCCCCACTAGGTGTTGACTCTATGCCATTGCCTTGATTCCTAATAGAGAAAGAAAAAGCTGCTTGGTATGGGCCAGTACGGTCTTATCTCCTGTCCATTGGTGTAACAAAATCCATGAGATGGGATGATCTATAAAGAAAATATGTTGTCTTTGTTCATGCCTTTAGAGGATGAGGAGTCCAAAATTAGGCAGCATCTGGTGAGGACCTCATGCTGTTTCAATTAACAGGAGAACCTAGGAGAGAGAGGACATGAGTGGTGCGAAGAGAGAAAAGGGAACTGAACGTCCATAGGTGATGTGGGTCCTCAGGAAAGCACCACTCCATTGGTTAACTCTGCTCCGTGACCAAATACCTCCCGCCAGGCTGCACCTCCAATGGTTGTCACATTGAGGAATTCAGGTTGGAATCTGTAATGTTTAAGGGGACAGATTCTAATCTGAGAGGCGCACGACCCCTCCGGGGAAGCAGGACTTCTCTGAGTCATTGTACCAATTCTCTCAGTTGTTCCATGCCAAGCTCACAGAAACCTCTCTCTGGGGACTATGTCAAGTGCCTCCACCTTAGTATATTCACCTATCTCTCCCTACTTTACCTATCATTCATTCGTCCATTCATTCACTTATAATCAGATCCTTGAGTCTCTAAGGAGCCTGAGTGTGTTATATACCAAGCACCTTCTAGACACTCCATAAACATTTGTGGATTGACTCAGTGAGTAGCACTGCATTGTTCCACAGTGGAGGTCAGGAGGTTCTTCCATTGAGGGCAGCGTATAGCCTAGAGAGAATAAAAAAAGAGATGACGAGCACAACCACACCAGGATGGGGGCTTTAGCAAGAGCTGATAGAGATGGGAATTGCTATAAGCATAAATTAAGACATATGTACAAAAAAGCAAAGAGCCTAACATGGTATGGGGCTCCTAAGGAGTGTTCTGTGAACAAACCACTTTGTGTTTCCTCACTGAAAACCATCTCCAAGGAGGAAAGGTATGGGTTTGACTTTCAGGGTGGAAGGTCTGTGTCTGTATGTTTTTGTTGATGTGTGTGCCTATGTATAAATGAGTGTGTGTGTGTATGCATATATGTACGCATCTTTGTGTATGCATGTGCATATATATATATATATATATATATATATATATATATATATATATCCTTCATTCCTGGTTGCTGGTCTATGCCTAGCCATCTCCTTTGTACCCAGACTATGGTGGATGCTTCTAGAAAAAAAAACAAGGGATTGAGAACAAGAGAAAAGGCTATTAAAATGCCCCCTCAAAGCTTCCCAAGGGCTCTGACAAGGCATTTTGAGTTACTTGTAGTCTGTATTTAGCCTAAGAACTGCTCTATGGTAGATCATCCAGGGACCAGGTCAATAGATAGACAGCTCTCTACCTCCTGCCTGTGTAACAAAAAAGCTTAAAGCCCCAGAAAGACTGTCCCTGAGTGGACTCGGGATGCCAGTCTCAGTGTCATGGGGCTCATGGGGTCAATGAAGAAACAGTTTCACACAGATCACCAAAGGCTTTGACAGTTGAACCCTAACAGCCTGTTTCTACATCTGCAAAATGTGAATGCCCTACCCAAGGGGTTGGTGCAAATTCCAAAAGAGAATGGTTTCTACAAGCCCCACATGGTTCATCCATCCAGTGTTCTGGTGACCGGTGAATGCCCACTTCCATCACACAGGAGTTTGCAGTGCATGGTCACCTGTCAGTGCTGACCTTTGTACCGTCCCTGTGTTATGTCATCATCACCACAGGCAACTGAACAGCTCTTACCCTCAGGCCCCTGCTCAGGTGGCCACTGATGAAGCTTGGCCCCCAGACAGTTTAACCACACTGGGGCCACCTGGTACTTGAAGTACCTCAAGGGCCTTCATAAAACTGCTGGGTGACCACAAAGAAACCACCAGTTCCTCTGGCGCCTGGCCCAGCAGTGTGCACCCGCCCTGGGGTGGGGGTGAGGGCTGAGCTGGGGGATGATGTAGCACTTTGTAGCTGTCTCCCTAGCAGTCAGGGGACAGGGGCCTCCGGGCAACTTGTCACTTCTTCATAGAAACCTGCTCAGGTCAACCTGTGGAAAGTCCCACCGGGATGAGGGTTCTGGGGCTCTGTCCCTTCTCTATGTATTCACAAAAAAAGGAGCTCAGATTAAATCTTTGAAGTTAGAATACTGGTGACTTGCAAGGAAAGAGGATGGCCTCACACACAAAAGCCTCCATCACTGGCTCTAATTGGACGGCCTTAAAGGGACAATGCATAAGCCTAAAAGCTTAGGCACTCAGGGGGGTCTTCTTAGAAGTGTTTGACCCTTTCAAGACTTGAACATTTGGGGACAACCTTGAACCTATGCTAATACTTTTTGCCTCCTATCTAAATCTGAACCTATCACCCTCAGTGTTCTTCATCACCCATCCACATCTTTCTTGGAAACCCAGAAAGCTCTGGTTACTAGGCTAATCAGAAGCTAACTCCAGGCTTGAACCCCTGTACCACCAGACTATGTGGTTAGGGTGGCTTCTATGTCCTTCATGTATAGCCCATATTGCTTCAGTGGGCACAAAGCTTGGAATAAACATTAAAGCAAACCTAAGGAGTATGTAAGCAGTTGCCAAAGGCCACATTGAGAAGCTCAAATTAGGAGGAGGCGTGCAGGGCCTCTGCGCACCAGTTATCTCTGGTAATGGTAAGAAATGAATACTGATAACCTTGTGTGAGTGTCTCAAGGCAAGAAAGGAGACGGGGTGCTATACAGTCTCAAAAGGACACTTGGCCATCAGACAATTCAGAGCCAGAAAGTCAAAATAAAAGACCATAAAGGACAGATGATAGCTGTGGCGCTCAGCACCTCCCTTCCTCAGGGAACATGGTATCCATGTTTCCTTGTCGGGGGAAGGCATTGGGAAGATGGAAAGGTCTGTTTATATCTATGGAGGTCCATCATTGAGGGTTAATGGCAAAGTTCCCATGTAGTAATACCTTTGAAGAAGGAAGAGCGAGTGAGGGCCAGGCTGATGGCACCAAGGCTCTGACTGTAGCTCCTGGGTAGAGAGGGGGAGGTAAGAATGACCAGATGAAAGGGAACTAGGGCTTTTCAGACAAGGCAGGGCTTAAGATGGTCTAGGAAAGATGGTGCCAGGCAGGCTACTGTACACCACAAATGAGATGAAAAGACTAGATTCCAGGAATGAACGCACAGAGCTCCTGGAATTCCCCAGTGCCAGGGCCTTCAGTGGTGCTCTGGTGGAAAGAAATGGCCCCTGAACCCTTCCCAAGCGACCCAGAAACCTCTGCTGGTCTTCACTCTGATGGTTTCATTCCAGGTATTTTTCCATCAAATCACAGCTTACAAGTCAAATCCAGCCCCAGGCCTTGGTTGTTTATCTAAAGACAGGACATTTCAGAGAATCGCCTCTTGGATAATCAGACAGGGTGAAGAAGGACCAACAGACAGCATGTTTGCACCATACTGTGTTTGCGGTACATACCACTTTTAGCAGCACTGGCTGCTGGCTTCTGTGTTCCATTTGCCTTACCTCCTTCCTGGTGCTGGAGGAGGTGAGGACATGGAGCGAAAAGGTAGAGAGAAAAATTCCAAGCCCACATGCATTTATTGGGAACTTATTTATTGGTGTGCAATCTAAAGAAAGAAGGCTTTAGGTCCAGAGCCCAGCTCTTAGCATTTCAGCCCAGGAGTGTCTGTTTCTCTGCAGCTAGTGAGATCTGTCTCTGCCAAGTCACTGAGACACACTGAGCCTCAGTTTCTCATCCGTGAGAGGAGGGACAATCTCATCTTGCCCTCTCTTCACAGCCTGCAGGCTGGAGGTAAAGGACACAGGAAGCAGCCTTGGGGGCTGAACCTACTTAGGCAGGAGGGAGCTGCACACACTGGTCTTCCAGCAGCCCCTCAGTGTTCTTGCTGTTCTCATCTTCCTTGCCTTCCCAAGCACCTGATGTATTAAGAGTGTAGCATTGGATTTGCTGTTATTATTGTTACAACTGTCATCAGCATCTTGTGTATTTCAGGCTAGTTCTGAATTCCCTGTGCAGGTGAGGATGGCCTTGCATTTCTTGTTCTCCTGTCTCTACTCACCAAGTGTTGGTATCACAAGCATGTACCATCACCCCTGGTTTATATATATGGCACCCGTGACTGGACCAGGATGCTTACACATATTAGGTACACAGTCTACCCACTGAGCTACATCCCCAGACTTTTTATCTGAGTGAGGAAGCCACTAGCCACGCCTCAAAACAGAATAAGCTTTACTACATGAACGGATCCATGACCCCTTGAGAAACCTCAAGGCCATGTGGCCTTTGGCATTCAGAATGCTTCCTATTTAAAATGGTAAGCAGTTGCATGCATCAGTATTATTTAACACCCCCAGTGGGACCCGGAGCAATGCCTTGCAATCAAGCACAGTGATATTTCTGCAGAAAAATGTATGAACATGTGCACCAAGTGAAATAAACAAGGGCTATAAATAGCCCAGTGTCAGTCTGGGTCAATTTTTGCTGCCTAATAAGTTCAGGTCAGGCCAGTTATGACAGCTAAATAAGTTATCAACTGTAGACTTTCCAGGTGCCCCGGCCGTTAGGATTACAGAGAGGTGATGGAAGACCTCCGTGACAGATGAGAGTCTCTTGCCCTCCATTCTCTGTGCTAAGGGCACCCGGGTGATGCGTTACCAAGGCCACAGGTGCAGGTGGCCTTTTGCACCAGAAGAGAAGCTGAGTCCTGGACAGGAAGCTGCAAAGGATGCCCTCTGCCTAACTTCAAGACTCAGGTTCTGAACCTCAGTGTCTGACTGATGCCTATGGCTACCAAGCAGGGAGCTGAGAATTGGAGTGGCTCATGGGAAAAAGGAGAGCAGCCCATTCTGGATTTCTGCACTTACTTCCTTCTAACCAGGAAGAGGGGCCAGCCTCAACATGTGGAATGCCAGGAAGCAATAATTCATAGGCACACTCATTTCTTCAGCTGGCTACCAGGGGATCGAGAGTCAGGGCTTCAACAGATGGGTGTCCTTATCAAAGGTTTTCTTTTTCCCTGCTTGCCCGGTACCCAGATCGGTTCCATCAGTCCCTGACTCCATAGTCAGGTTTATCTTGTAATGGAGTCAACTGAACATGTTACTCCTTTTCAAAAAGAATCCTCTAGAGCTTTTACTAAGGACCTGAACTATGGCTGCCAGACAGGGTCAGTGTACTTCATAGCCCCCCTCCCCACCCCCCACTCCCCCCCCACCCCCGACACACAGGGATGTCATTGCACAGGCTCAGGTTCAATGCTCTGTTTCACCACACTCTCTGTCTCCCACTGTCACTCTCCTCCGTTTGTTTCTGACTGAAGTTTGCCTGAAATTAAAATTTTTCATCTGGTTGTCTCCCCATGACAACAGAGCCACTATTGATGCTCCCCCAAGACAAAAGCGAGCCCCCGTGTTCTTTCTTGGAGAATGTTCTGCTCCTCTAGAGTTCTTAGTGCCTTCTGAATTTTACCATCTAGTGGGCCCACTTCAAACTGGACTCCATTTTCATCAGAGTTACACTTGTTTGCTGAGGGGCGTGTGGTTTGACAAGGTGACGCTGAGTAAATGGGTGTAATAGAATGAGGGCCTGGAGCTTAAGCTAGGGCCTAGCTTAGTTCTGAAACCAGGCACCAAGTAGTTCCCCACTTTCAAGAGCTCTCAGTCTGGCCAGTTCTCAGATGACAGCCAGAGTGTTGGGGTGTTTCCTAACAACTCATATGGGTGACAAATAGGGAAGGAACCACAGCGTAAATCTACTGCTTCTTTTGTCTCTGAACCGTTCAAGGGCTCCTCCCCTCTCCCATCACAATTATATGCTCGCCACAGAATCAGGAGCCTGTGGCCACAGTTTAAGAATGTAGAGCTATGTCAAAGATGCTTCAATCCCCTCCTGAAGGCCACAGGTTTCCAAGGTTGGGATCCATCGCCCTGGAGTAAATCGGTGCTAATGGATCTATAGTAGGTTTCCAGTGCTATCTTCTTGAGTCTGGGTGACAAGCAATGGTTTTTCTTGATTTGATCTTGGGGGTCAAGTACCTGGGGGGAGGGGGCGAAAAGCTACAATTCTTTAGGGCAGAAGAGGCTTCCAGTGGGACAACCAGACTCTCTGACTCTTCAGCAGAGGTGGCAGAGTCAAGTTCTGCTTTGGATTACAAAACAGGACTCTTCCCCCGCTCATCCTCTGGGCACTCAACAGATACGCTAGCCTCACAGTCCAGGGATAACTGTGGAGCAGGAGGTCTTACTGACAAAGGGCTCCCCTAAATATTCTACACCATGCCTGTAAACACAGTCTTCCTGCCCCAGCTGACCACAGCCCATGTTGTAACAGGTGTGGCCTGGATCTAATTAGGAAGACACTCTGGGATTGAATGTGATCCCCTGGAACCCCACATGAACATAGATAGCCTCTGCAGTTTGGGAACTTAGAAACGTTTACCAGCATTGGCTGGACACTGTGGCACTGCCATGGTAGCTTTGTGGGTACATATAAAGCATTCTGTGCTTGCAGTAGGAGCTATGAATGTCTTCCTATCGTCAGTTGCCAGTTCCTATATTCTCAGCCTGTTCACATGCGATACCATGGGCTGGGACTTGAAACTTCTTTTATTTGCTGATTTGCTTTCTTTGATACATTTGTGTGTGTGTGTGCGCGCCCACGCGTGCATGAGTGTGTGTGTGTGTGTGTGTGTGTGTGTGTGTGTACACTGTGTATAGTGTGGTATGAGTGTGTGCACATGTGTGTGTGTTACAAATGTGTGTGTATGTTGTGTACATGATGTGTGTATGGGTTGTTAACATGTGTGTGAGTGTGGTGTGTATGATGTGTGTACATGTTGTGAATGTGATTTGTATATGATGTATGATGAGATACGTGTATGTTTACATAAGTATGCATGTGTGCATTGTCTGTGATGTGTGTATATAGTGTGTCTGTTGTATGCTTCTGTGATATGTATAGGCATGTGACATGAGTACATTGTATCTATATGTGCGTGTTTATTTGACATGTGTGTATGATATGTATATGTATGTATGTGATATGCGTATATGATATATGTGTGTGTTTGTGGCTTTTGTATATGAGTGAGTATGCATATGTGTGTGGGTGTGTAAATGGTGTGTGTATGTAGCATGTTTATGAGGTGTGTATGTATTGGTATGTGTGTATATGGTGTGTATAAATGATGTATACGTGCGTATGTGTGTATGCATTTGTGTATGCGGCATATGTATATGACACCCATGAATATCTGCGATATTTATATGTGGAAGTCCATGTGCCATAGCACATGATCATGTCATGACATGTGTGGAGGTCAGAGGAGGTACTTTGGGAGTTGCTTCTTGTTTTGCTACAGGATTTCTCTGCTTTCTGCCACTTGATCACACACACAGTCTAGGTTAGCTGGCCATGAGTTCTCCATGAGTCCCCCTTTTCTACCCCATGTTTCTGTGGGAGAGCTGGGGTTTCCAAGTCACAGCACTACATCCATCATTAAAAATGCTTCCTTTAGATCTGAACTGAGGTCATCAGCTTGTGTGGCCAACGCTTTTACTACTGAGCATCTTCGGGCCCCTTTGATACATTTTGACATTCATTAGAGCTTTGATAATGCACATGGGTTGATGCCATTGAACCAAAGCCATTGTAAGTCAAGTCCCCTTCTCAGTCTGTGTCTTTCTCCTCCCCATTCACTGGGAGTCAAGTTCAATGCAGCCTTTGCTGTTCTTACATCTATATTAAAGTCCTGCTGGGTACCAGGCCTTAGGTCTCCTGGTGCTACATAGATGCCTAGCCATCTCCAGCCTCCAGGTCCTCTCCATCTAGAAGGAAGAGTGGGTGTAGACATAGTGTCATTCCTGGCAGGGGTCCTTATCTTCCCTCACTCTCTGTGCTACTGACCATTTCCCGAGCTGTTCTTGAGTGTGGGCAGCTTAGGCACGCCTTGCCTTCTGGAGTTTGGGCCACTCCAAGTAGGCGTCCTTCTGCCTGTCACTAAGCAGAGATGACATGAGTGGGTACAACTGACATGTTTCTTCCTTTTGGAAGTGTGGGTGCCTGCAACATTTTCTTCTTTTCCTCCTTCCAGAAGTGCAGTGGGTAGCATGCCAGTGAGGAGTGGGTGGATCCAACCAGCATGGTCCAAATGGCCACCCTGACTTCCTCACATCTTAAGCATCTATGCCTCTACTTTGGGGCTGCTGAGGTCCCTCAATATGCTGCTGACATTCTCACCCACAGTGGGAAGGGCTCAGAGTGCTGCCAGAGCAGGAAGCAGACATCACAGCACAGATCTTCCCAGCCATAGGATGCCAAATCCATCTAAGGCTAATACCAGCACACACACAGGAAGACATTTGAATAGCTCAGCCTTACTTCCAAGACTGTGCATTCCTCCTAGGAATTTCCCAGAATGTCCACCCCAGTGTCATTAGCTCCTTGCATTCAAGGCCACCATGCTTTCAATTCTCACCTTCTTTTGCTCTGTGTCAACATCCAGTGTTGTGTTTCTGGTCTTCTCTGGCTCTCAGTCCCTGACCTTTGTTAGGCAGAAGAGCGAGTGACCCAGTCTTGCTCAGTGACTAGAAAAACTGGCATCACATAGTAGGTATTTTTCACAAGCATTGTGCAATTAAAATGCACACATATTATTGTGCATTTCATAAATGTTGTGCCATTCAAATGAGATGCGGTATTTTGGTGAAGGACCAAAAAATGTTTTAAATTCCATCAGTTCAGAATTGATGGTTGAGATTAAGCCAGGGCTCTAAAATCTATTTTCCAGCCCATATAAGAAATGATGTATATAATCTTAGTCAAGACCAGAGATGTGTTTCTTGTTCATTGTCTGTAGAATGAATATCAGATGATCCTAAGGATCTATGGAGAAACAGTCACTGCAGGTGATGGGTGGGAAGAAGGGCTGGACCTCAGTGCACTTTCTGTGCAGTGAAGTCAAACATGTCTATGGCACCAGGCTCTTCATGTCAATCTCAGGAGCAGCTACCACATAACCAGTGCAGGATTTAGGGAGGGGATCTCTCTGTCCCAGATGGTGTGAGCTTACCCCCTGACGTCACACTTTGACAGCTTATCTTTACAGCATCATGATGAGGATGCCCCATCTATGGCTTCCCTCAGGATGTTCTGTTTCCAGAGGACTCACTCGAAGAATTCCATTTCAAGGGAATCATCTTGGCTAGGTCCTGGCTCTGTCTTTTCATGGGCCAGAGCTTCTATTTTCTTTTTAGAGTTATCTGGCAAGCAGATAAACAAGGAGAGAAGACCCTAAGGAAAAGAATGTTGTGCATGCTCACTGAGCTAACTGTGCAGAGGTGAGCAGGACACCGTCCGACCCCAGCCCCTCAGAGGGGATTGGTGTCGGGCCTAACACCTGGCAAGCTTTGCGCTTTAATGTGGGGGACTCTTGGGGGAAGTTAAGCTCTGCCTACCTGCATCTGTTCCCTTGTATCCACAGTAAAGAGCCTGATGTGATGCACCTCCCCCTCTGCTGACTTGCCCTGGACTTATTTCAGGTGGGCTTGGTAACTGGTTGGCATTTCAGGCAGCATCTATGCTCCCAGGCAGCTTAGCCAACTATTGTAGTTTCCACTTCTGAACCGTACAGTATTCTCATGTGAATTCCCTTTCCAGAAATGTGTTCCATGGCATATAGCACCAAGATCGGTCAGGAAAAGAAATGTACTTTATTTAGTTCTTCCATTTCTTTCTGGGTAGAACTGGGGATCAAACCCAGGCTTTTGCCCATGCTAGGTGAGCACTCCCCACTGTGGTGTCATCTCCACCCTTGTATGTGAATTTTAAAAACAGATGCCTAATTAGGACACAAGCCAGACCCTCCTGTTCATCTGGATGCAGTGACATCAGCTGGGATTCCGGCTGCACACACAGGGCAGCCCGGGGTAACATCACACTCCCAGCTTATACTTTGTGACTCCGGCTTCATCAGGGACCTCAGTGTACGACTCTCTCTGCAGCATCTCCCCAAGTCCAACTCTATGCTTCTGAGAGTTCCTGGGAGAGATTGACAAGTCCATCTTGCCTATTCTTTGCTTGCCTGAATCTCCGAGTCAGCTCCCATACCACTCTGAGGAGCACTCAGGGGGTGTTATTGTCTTAGGCATAACTTGTTGAGTTCAGTGCACAGAAAGAACATGGTTCTCCTAACAGCCCAGAGGGCGAGGTCAGCGGTTGCACTCTCATGGAAAGGCATGGCTGCCTCTGTTATAGAACCTTGGGAAATGGAAATTCCTTAGTCGACAGGCTTTAATATTCATGACCAGGAGCCATCTGATAAAATTCACTCTCACCCTTTAGCTGCAGTTGGCCATTTCTGCAAATAACAAAGATCCACCAGGAAACACTAAAAGAATCCATGGTAGACATCTGGAAACCAGGCTACTCATTCCTTGTATATCTACTGCTTGATCCATACCTTCAGTCACTTATGAATACCTGGGGAGCTGAGCACCCCTCTGTTCCCAGTATACTAAATGGGTACTGAAAATGCACAAATTAGGTAAAATATTATTTTTATCTCCAAACAAGCTAGTCATAAACCAAACATATAGGTTATTAGCAAGCCTGAGGAGCAATGATTTCCGTCTTCATACATTCTTTTCTTCAGTTCTCAAACATCTTAAACTCAACTTCTTCTAGTACTCAGTGGCAAGGAAGAGGGCCCTTTGCTCCTTTGTCACGTAAGGACAAGAGCAGTAGGTAGGAGGGAGGCCACAGACTAGTTATCCTCAGCTCCAAAGGTTGTCTCTGGTCTCTATCTGCCATGTGTGGGTCTGTGAGCCAGTCAAGCCCTGGAGTGACTTTCATTTCCTGGTGTGACATGGGCCTGCTGGTGACTGCTCTTGCCATTGAGTCAGATTACATATTGATGTGCAAGAGAGTTCTGCAAGGCTCCAGAATACGCAGATGTGGAATAATGGTATCAGACTGTTCCCTGGAGCCAAATGGAAGCCAAGCGGATGTCAGGACGTGAGGTGGAAGATCATATAAGGTGATAGCCATGGCTTTGACCCATCTTGAGAAAGATATAAACGAGTCTACAGGAAAATGTGCCAGTGTGGAAGGGAACTGCCAAATCCCCCCCCATGACCCATTTCTGGGAGACGAGAGAGCTCATGGGCCCATGAGAGCTGTGAATCAAAGGAGGTAGCTGTAGACCTCAGCAGGTGGGGCCACAGCCCAAAGAAGAAAGCTTGCCACAAGCCTAGAAGCTGCCCGGCATAGACGCCCATCTTCAGCCTGCCCTTCTGAAGATGGCCATGCATATTTACATCTTATCGTTTCTTCTAGAGAAACGAAAGAGCACCCATCTGCCCAACCACACTCCGCTTCCAGGAAACCGAAATGAGAGCGGATGTTGTCTTTCATTGCTTGCTTTCATTTTTTTTTTCGCCTTCCTTTCATGCGGGACTCTATTTTTGTTATTGCATTCTTATAAGATACTCTTGGAGATATTTTCTTTTCTTGTTTTCCCCTCCCTATCTTCCTCCTGAATTGTCCAAAGTCTCGCCCCACAGAAGGAGAGGCAGACACTGACGAAGCCCTTTAGTTATAGTCAAGTTGCCCCCTCATAGTCTCTCACAACCCGTCAGAATGATGCCCAGGGAGCTGCTGTGGGGGCAGTGGCCTTGCACCATAGGTGCTGCTTGACAGTTGCTGAGCCTGCTCTGGAACACCTGGCCTCAAGACCATTCCATTCTGAGTCTAAAGGGGAGGGAAGAGAGATGGCACACTTCACAATGCCTGCTCCATCCCTTCAGCCACCTTCTCATGCCCCTCAACTGACCGGACTCCAATGATCTTCACAGACTTGTGAGGGCGTCATTCCTCCTTTTGGAGGTGATTTTTAAGACTGACAAGTAGATACAGGCCCCCAGGAGGAGACATGGGATAAGGCCAAAGAGTTTCCTGACTGCAAAGGGCACACTCCTTTGATCACACAACCTTCTTAGATAGATGCCTTGAGGACATGGGCCGTGAGGGCTTTTGAGTATCTCCAGTTTCCTGCACTCAAGAAGTAGACATTGATTTGAAGTGTTGCCAGGCTCTGCGATGTTGCCGTGTCCTGTAGGGCACATGAAATCTAAGTCATTTATCTCCCCATCCTGAGATTGTTTTTAAGTATATTAATTCTTGACTTGCCCAAGCCCTGTAGCAACCTTCAACGTGCATGGTAGCTAGCTTGTTCCTCCAGGCAGACCCAGACCCCATCCTCCTGTCAAAAATGCACAGGTCTGCAACATGCAGACACATGTGTGAAATGATGAGGGCTATCCTGGGAAAGATTGCCAGAGCTGATCCTTACTCACAAACACAGCTCCGGGAAGCAGAATACTGTTTAGGACGTTCCAACAGGGGCTAAGGAACATCTCTTGAATGCAAACAGGGGGTCTATGCCAGGTGAAAATGCATATGGAAGAACCCATAATGTCAGCGCATGGGATCATAGAACATTCTAGATTGATAACCCCGCCCCCTCCACAGGGCAAAAGTCAGTACTTGAGAATGTTCTGTCACACATTGCTCATACATTGGCTCAGTTGCAGGTCAACCATCCTATCCCTCTATTTCTTATTCATACAAATCCATAACCTGTTCACCATGGGAATTCCTTACTTATATGGGCCGTGGGAAGCTAGCTTCTGAACATCTTGATCCTCAAGATCAAGGTAGGTCATATGTTACAGGACACAGGTCACAGGACACAGGGACTGAGCTTGCCACCTTGTAGAGAACACCTATGGATCGAACCCCTATATTCAAGTTTCTGTCTTTAAACTCTTCTACTACACTGGTTGTCATCTTTGCCTGGCAAGGTTGTCTGACTCATTTGCTACATTTCTGTTGCTGTGATAAAATACCCCAACATAAAGAAACTTAAGGGAAAATGGGTTTTATTTCAGTGGATAATTCCAGGTTATAGTTCATCACCGTAAGTCAAGAACGTCAAAAGTTTAGTCACATCAAATCAACAGTCAAGAGCAGGGAGAAGTGGACACACACAGCTCTTATTAGTGCTCAGCTCATGGTCTCTACCCTTACACAGTTCAGGACCCCCTGCCTGGGGAAAGCTGCTGTCCATCCTGGGCTGGATCTTCCCACACATCAATTAACTCAATTAAAACAACCCCTCCCAGGAATGTCCGTAGGCCAACCCAACATAGGCAGTTCTTCAAGGATCCTCTCTTCTAGGCTGTTTCCAGCTGAAAATTAAAGGCAAACATTGCACCATCATCATAGAATTTGCTCAGAGATCTCTCCCGACAGAAATGTAAGATCCCTTCCACCCTTCGTCCTTTCTTTCTTCCTTCCCTCCACACATCCTTCCTTCCCTTCCTTCTTTCCTTTTGCCTGTGTTAGCTGAATAATAAAGTGTTCTCACAGTGCAATCAGGATGGACCTGTATTTGGCCTTTAGAAGCCAAGGCTGGAAATCAACCGAAAGAGAACAAGTGGAACTCACATCCACCAAGCATCAAGGGCTGAGGTGTCACTATTTAACTCTAAAAAGATGAGCATAAAGAAGAGTGGCCTTTGCACAGGCAGTTTTCATCTTCTGGAAAATCCCCACCTAAGTACACGCCCCTTCTCTCCAAAACTGCTATGAATTTAATCACCCGGTGTTGTAGGCTAGCCTCTCAGAAACACCACCAAAAGTTAAAATGAGGGTCTGTGGGATGGCTTAGTAGATAGAGACACTTTTTGCCTAGGCTGTTGACCCAAGTTCGATCCCTGGGTACTATAAGGTACAAGGAAAGAACCAACTTCCCCAAGCTATCTTCTGAGATCCACAAGTGCACTATGAATACATGTGCTCACACACACACACACACACACACACACACACACACACACACACACGACATACATATGCACACACATGAATAAATACATACATTTTAACAATTGAGCTAATCTAGGGTTTGGGTTGGCTTTTAAACAGCCATTCACACCTTACAGCTTGGAAAGCTGTCTTGCTGACTGAGGAGACTCTTCACTTCTTCTGGGTCCTCAGGTCCTGATGAACAAACCAACCCACTGTCTCCAAGTTGCTCTGTGCTCCTAGAACAGGTCTGGGATAGTGTTATTGGCTTACTGAAGTCAGGATGAAAGAAGGCTGGAATTTTTGGTGGGCTTGATGTTAAACTTGCTTTAAGAACTTTTCAAATATTTAGCGTATTCCTTCCTTAATGTTGATAAACCACAGCAAAAGGCAGGAGAACCAAGAATTGAAGACTGCAGATACACACGTTCACTCTCCCTCTTGTTCACCAAATAAAGAGGGGAAACAAACAAGCAAACAAAGAGAGTAAAAAGGAAGCTTGTCAGTACCACAGGGACTGTATTCCAATATCCTCTGTAAAGCTAGAGGGCCACTCTGCTGACCTCCGGCTTGGGTAAGCATTCGTCACAACTGTCTTTTGTGATGGTTTGACTTCAGGGTACCATAGAAAACAAAAGACAGTTTTGAAGACAGAGGAAACTTTTTTGTGGTAAGGGAGATGAGAAAAGAAGGGTTTGCTTTAATGCCAGACAACAAAGAATTGGCCTTTATTAAACATTCAAGCAATAGTGATTCTCATTTTTGCCTTCTGCCCTTCGACTCCTTCCTGGCTCATTTACTCGTCATGGCAGGTCTGGATCTCCAGTGACACTTCTCCTGCAGTGGACGTGTTGGCAGGCATGACCATCTTTGACATCCACCACTGTACATCGGTGTTGGGTCTCCTAAGAGGAACTTCTCACTAAGACCTTTCGTTCTTCTGCTGTGTGTAAAGCCATCTCAAGAGGAGGAGAACGGATCCCAGAAGCAGGTCTGGTTTGTGATTCCAAGTTACTGGTACCCTACCTCTCTTCTCACGAGGGGAAGGCACAGAATGAGGGAATTCACTCACACTGCTGAAGATATGCAAGAAAGGATTCCACCAGCAATCAAACCCCAAACCACACACAGCCATTGAACCCCAAGACACCTACAATACCTTCCTTGAGCAGAGGAGGCTCCCACCCTCAGCATAGACATCACTATTTTCTGAAGATCCTCAGAATCTGTTTTGAACCAACTTTTAAAATAGCTGTGTTTCCCCAAACAGAGAAATGGATAGGGGCAGAGACCCTAGCTTGGCATCTTCTTCCATGGGAAATGTGTCCTCAAGGGAGTTGGCTGGGAGTGCTTTCTTAGGTCAGAGTTCACTCCTACAGTCTTATCCACAAAAACAGCCCTTCTGACCACACAGTGCTCAAGCAACTGCTCATATTAACAGCTTACATATAAGGAAGTCAGCATGGTTTGATAAATCAACACCTGGTCCAGCAAGTGAGCCCTCAGAGCAAGTTCCCATTTGCAGACTGTAACTGATGAGCCATCTCATGTCTCTGCTGAAGGTGAAGGGCCCCTTTGCTCAAGGAAGGTACAATAGATGGTTTGGGGTTTGTTCACACCAGGAGTGAATTCCTTCATTTTGTGCCTTTCCCCACCAACTCATGAGAGGCATGTAAAGTAACATGCAACTTCTCAAACTGTAGTGTTTTGTGACAAAGAGCTAAGAGAAGGCTCCGTCACTCATGAATGGCTCATTTTCATGACGTGTGTGTGTGTGTGTATGTGTGTGTGTGTGTGTGTGTGTGTGTGTGTGTGTGTGTGTGTGTGTGTGTGTAGGTAGACATCATATAAATTCCTCATGTAAGTTCATCAGCTGGTCTCCATCTTACTTTTATTTGTTTGTTTGATTTTTGAGACAGAGTTGCTCACTTAGACTGGAGTTCAGTACTCGGTTGACTGGTTGGCCATTGAACAGCAGGGATCTGCCTGATACCCCCCCCCCAGCTTCAGTTACAGAGACAAGACATCATCCCTAGCTTCATATAGGATGCTGGGGGTCCAAATGCAAGTCCTCACATTTAAGCAGGCAAGCACTCTGTCAGCCCAGCCTCTTCCTCTCCCTAGATCTGCTTTGTCTGTCTGTGGATCCACTGACAGCCTCAGGCAGCGCTTAACTGTTTCCTTCCCTCGTGGTGTGGGGTGGGCCTTAAACAAACAAGAGTCTGTGTGGTTATGAAGCAGGGATTTCATCTTAACAGTTTGAGTCTTTTAAGTGGAAGGGCAGGTCCCATTTTCCATCCACCACTTTAATTCCAAGGAGCTGTGCGTCCAGGGACGCCAGCTTTCTAGGCCTGTTTGAGGAAGAAGAAGGCAGCCGAGCCCTCCACACCCACCTCCGTGCTCCATCTATAGAGCCTGGAGAATACTTTTCTAGCCACTGCAATACCAAGCACCCTGTGTGACCATAGTCAGTTAAAACTTGGAAGCACCCAGGAGGCCAAAGGCAAGCCTGTGAGGATGAGATGGATGCCAAGGGCAAGTCAGAACATGTTTCCAGACCCTCACAGCCCACTGGAAGTCAGTCTGAAACCTGTTTGTTTTCCCTCTTACACAGATATCACACACACACACACACACACACACACACACACACACACACACACATATCCATTTACACATGCACAAACAGACGCATGTATTCACAGATACACATTTTCACAAAAACACAAGCAACACCTACATACATATGGAGACACAGGTAGACAATTCTACATAGATACACATAAGCTGCACACATATATAGACAGACACTTATACATGGATACACATGCACACAGACATACAACCATATATATATGCATACATATGCACACATAGACATACATATAACATACATAGAGACAAATGGATACACACAGAGATACGGGCACATATAAAGATACATACAGATACATGAATGCACACATAGATAGACAAACACAGTGATACACACCACCATAAATGCACACATGTACATATACACATAAGAGCATGCCTTTCTGTGCAATCACACATGCACATATACATGTACAATGCATAAGACATTCACAGAATACACCCATATACATGTATATATACATATAGACACATAGACACAAGCACAGATGTGTGTGCATGCATGCATATATACACACAGACACACACAGATACATGCACACACATAGACTCACAGATACAAACACAGATAAATATATCCACACAGAGAGACACATAGACACACTCCTTGAGCAGCCCAAGGTTCTGTGATCTTGGAGAACTAAAGGTGAGATGACATTTTTCTCATCAGAAGGGGGGGCCCCTAACTTCAGCCACAAAGGGACTAAGGACCTTAAGCTGCGCCGGTGTTTTTATTCTGTCTTTCTTCAAATCACATAATCAAAGCTCAGTTTGGTTCTTGATTTCGGGGGAATGCAAACTTGAGTCTAAACAGCTTCTGTGATGCTCAGCTCCTCAAAGTGGCTGTGGAGCCAGGCCATCAATGGGGCACCTCACATGAAGTTCAGGGCTGTGTTCCTTTCTCCTCTGTGAGGCAGAGATGACCCTGGTCACCTGGTGTGTTCAAGTTCAATTTCTGACTCTTTGGTTCCTTTACAGGGTGCCCATGACTGTGTTTCTGAGCCTCCTGTATTCACTGTCAGCTGCAGAGATGGGGGAGGAAGCAAGGGAGGACACAGTGAAGAAATCACTTGGGATGTGGCTATCCACCAGGAGTGTGAGCTAGTTCAGTAGCCACTTCCCATGGACCTGGAGGATGCCAGCATCAGAATATGTGCCCTGATTAAAGAACACACTACTCCATCAAAATATAAGCAACTCAGCTAAAGGACAAGGAACTCATTAAAATATGTCACCTGATCAAAACTGTCTCACTGTTGCATCTTCCTGTCTTCCTGGAAGGCTTCCCAGGCTCACAGTGGGGAGAAGTCTGCCCTACACTGTTGACCTCTGTGCCTTGGCGGAGCCCTTCAAGCCAACTCTTTTCAAAGATCCTGGCTACCACTGCCAAAGAGAGTATACCTATTCACGTACACTCCTGTCTGGTCTGGCTGGTCTTCTGGGTACATTCCCACAGCTCTGGTTCAGTGCTAGGCACAGAGAGAGGATCCTTGCTCAAATGCCTGTCAACTGCTCAGGAATGAGAAGTCAAGGCTGACCCTGGGGTGATGGACAGGGCCCAGATCTGCCATCTGGTCGGGTTTCCTGCTGTTTCTGCAATGATCTCTTACTGAGAGTTAAGGTCCTAGGAGCACAGCCCTGAGGCTGAAGCCAGCAGGATGTTGTTCATCTTTTTGTCCCAGAGCAGTCTATGAATCTTTGTAAGAGATGGACCACTTAACTAGATCACCAACTAGAACTCCACCCTTTCTCTTTGAAAGCAATACAAAGAAAAAGAAAAAATTATCACCTGCCATGAACATCATCCAAAAGAAATATTGGTGGGTGCAGGGTGGTGGTTGGGAGGGTTCGGGAATCCTCACATGACAATCCCTCCCCCCAAAAAATTCCAGCTTCTAGTATAGACATGATTTAAATTTTCATGACCAAATCATCTGGTTTACACACAAAGGCAGCAGCAATAGGTGTGGGGGGCAGAGAAAGAAAGAAAATACAAAACACACCATAAGCCACAGGGGGCTGTGTGACCCGACAGGATCCCCCAGAGGACCCTTCTGACCAGGCTGCAGTGTGCACTCCTTGTCATGGAATACACCTTCTGCTCTGGCTAATTACTTTTTAAAATTCATGTCTAGAGCCATGGGCTGCCTCGTGGGATTAAGCACAGTAGGCTGTGCAAATTGAAAATAAGATAGCTGTTAGGAATATATGCTTGCCTCTATGATTACCGCAGCAAACAAAGGCAAAACATTAATTTACATCTATTATAATAGAGAAACAAAGCCAGAGACACTTCTGGCATCTCGGGCAAGAGATGGATTTGCAAAGGTGATGTTCTCCAGAGATGGTGCAGGTAAGGGGCTGCAGGGGCAAAGGGCTGCTGGGATGGGGTTGAGGGAGCGAGGACTCCTTTGGCGGTTGCCAAAATCCTCACCCACTTGATGGAAAAGAAGAACAGAGGGGGTGGAGAGACAGGACCACGTCCACCCAACAAGCTAGAAGCCAAAGGGACTTGGTTTCTCTCAAATTCACACCTGAGTTTCTGACAGGACATGTTTCAGACATGGGGTTTTGCTTTTAATCAAAAGACTGTGAGAATCACAGAGAAACTCATGACAGCATGTGCTTCCTTCCCGTTACATTTCCGGTGGTCAACAAGTGTACTGTACCCTTTCTACCGTGACAGACACTTGGGTTGTTTTTCCTGGTTACAGCTGCAGATCTTGGCCTGGATGAGGTCCAAACACCAGACCAAAGTCAAACACACTAAATGGTGTCACCTAGATTGTCCCTGGAACACCAGAGCAGACACAGAGGCTTTATGGTCCCTGGTCCTCACTAATCTCTGCTTCTCATCCGGGACATTTTTTCACTCAGGTCAAGCTGCCTGGATCCAGAGTCTCTCTCTGAGCTATGAGAAAAGGCAGAGTATTGATGGCTTCCTTGGGGTCTGCCATTTTACAGTTCCCTTACCCCCAATGGGTAAGATGTTAGGTATTGACAGGTTGGACCAAGCAAACAGTGGAGACCAGGAGGCAACTCATCAGTTCATATGAGAGGTACCAGATATGCCTTCCTCAGCACATGGGGGTGCTTACCACATAGCCTGGAGCTCTCTATTGTCCTTGGGCAGAATTGTCTGCTTCATCCAGCTGGGACCCAGACCTTTCTGCATCTTGCCTGTGTCATAGATTGTCCCTCTCCTCCCATGTCAGAGCCTCGTCCCCAACATCTTCTGACAAGACAGTGATTAACCTGTTTAGGCAGGGACATTGCCAACCTCTGCGGAGCTTTCCTGGGCCTGGGGTATTCGTGAGGTTTTGGCGTGCAGTTGAAGCAAAATCTTGCAAGCTAATTCCCTGGCAAGGTATTGAAGGGGACTGAGAAGTTATAAAGATATTTACAATGTTTATTTCTTCCCAGACAAAGAAAATTCAAGCCATGTTAACATTCTGTTCAAATATTCGAAGCAGACACTTTTGCCTCTCAACCAGGCATGTGCGCCCTTCATTAAGTCATATGGTGGCAACTGCTCTACTGTCCTCCCTGTCACTCAAAAGGCTAAGGAGGAACCTAGCTGGATTCAGGTTCACAGTGTCACCTACTCTTTGCAAGACCTGGATGAATCACCAGGTCTCTCTGACCCTCTGTTTCCTCTTCTGCCCCATGGGATGGGAGGCAAAAGTCTCCATTGCATTCTACCCCATTATGGGCAAGGTTAAGGATTCCAACAGTGACAATAATTTGTAGTTGAGACAGGTCTGAGCAAGGAGGACTCCTAGGACAGGAGGGGGTGAAGAGACAGAGGGTGGGCAAGGTCTCTTTCCTTGGGCCCCGGGTTTTCAAGTGTTTTATCTTGTAGAAATGCAGAGAGCATGAACACATTGGAAATAACTCTGTAAACACAGATAAGATTGTGCCTGCAATACTGTAGCCAGAAACAGCTCACCACAGCTTCCTTTCAATTAACCATTTAAATCACAGCTCATACAAACCCGGACCCCTGCTGCTTTGTCATACAAAAAAAGAGAGTTCCGCCAGAGCCAAGGAGTTTTGATGCAAGCTGCTAAGGATGGGAGATGCACAATCTTTTTTGGAACCTGAGGTCCACAGCTTTCTTTGAAAGAACTTTCTTTTGGCTGTTGTGGGAGACACGTTTGCCCCCTGCCCTGGGGCGATTCATTATAGATAACCCCTCCTGATTAATTTTGCTTTGACTTTAGCTTTGACATTAAAGAAAGAAAAAGCGCTGGAGAGGTAAAGTCTCCCCCCTAACACTAGGTGCTCAGCTATTTTTAGCTAGCTCTTGGGTTTAATGCAGAAAGGGGAGGGGGTATCTAAATTTAGAAAGAAATGACATTGTTGATTGTCATTAAAAGTCCTGGCTGTCAGATTCGAAAGTCATCCTGGTAGACCCTCTGTGATAAATAACAAATCAGTGATTTCCTTGAAACTTGTTTTAAGGTCTGTCAACTAGAAGTGTTGGAGGATGGTTGGGTTTAGCAGGTGGGAGTTGGCTGGCCCACAGCAGGAGACTTCCCAAGGCTGGTTATCCATACAGAGGGTTTGGGGAGGGGGGACCACACCACAGCAGAGTGACTTCACTCAGTTACCTACTGCAGCTACATGGCAGACACAAATGATGCTGAGCTTGTATTCTGCAGCCAGCCACGGTGGGCACCCAGGTCCCTACATCTTTCCACGATCCCTTGGTGTTCAGGTCTATAAAACGATTCAAATACTACATACAACACAGAGATGCCATGAGAGTTGAGATAATGAATGGGGACTGGAAGCACAGAGAGCAACTCTCAGAGGGGTCTTATCATGGTGACAAGGGGTCATGAGGATAGAGTTAGCAGAGAGTCACAGTAACTTCTTAACCCAGAATCCACAGCAGAATCCAGCAAGGGACCTTCCGGAAGAGTGTTGTCTATTGTTGCTCAAGGTTAACAAGTACATTTCCCCCACACACCCCCCCCACTGCACCTCTGTTTACTAATGCTGTGTTGCATAGGTGCCATCCAAGGTCAGGGTGTCACTCCATCAGTGAGTGACAGGAAGCCCAGCTCTACTCCACAGAATTCTCCAACACTGGGACAATGGCTAAAACCCATAGGGTATAGAATCTAGCCCTGTGAGGAGTGATCAAATGGCTGAGAATAATGGCGGTGTGAGCTTAGACACCAAAATTTACCAGGAATCTTCTCCTTCAGATTCCTTCCTTCCCCTGCCCGCCTAATCTTTAGGTGCAGGCATACTTTGTTACTTTATTTTTTCTCTAAAGTCCTGTAGAGAATAGAGTGCCAGGATAAAGGTAGGTTGGAAGAAATGAAGACTGAAAGGGGGTGGGGGTAGGGTCACTAATGAGGGAGGAAAGATAAGGAAATAAAAGTGGAAAGGGGCGGGGATGGAACAAATTTGTATGACACAGTCACTGTGCAGACACATCGCTTCATTTCATCGTTTTTAAATTAAGTATTTATGTACTCATGTATATGTAATATGAGTGTCTCTGGAGGTCTGTTGACATCACAGTGCCCGTGCCGGCCAGAGGACACCCTGCAGGAGTCTATTCTCTTTCCTTCAGCTATGTGAGTCCAGGGGATGGAGCTCAGTTCTTCAAGCTTGGCTACAAGAGCTCTACCCACTGAGCTGTCCTGCCAGCCCTATATTTTTAAACAATTTTTAAGTGACAGAGTAGTGAGTTTGCCATTCTCTCCATGATGAATCATCTAATAACTATTTGCATAATTACAGGGGAATCTTTAAGTTTCATCTGGGTAGGCAGACGTGATTTTTTCTCATTACAAACAAACTTTATTCTGCATGATGCTTGTGTCATGTTGTGTAATGTTTTTACTCAGGCACATTTCAAAGATGCCTGGTTTGGTTAATAAATGACAAGTAGAAGTAAGAAACACTGGCTTTTAAAAATGCAATATTTAAGGTATGGGACTTGATATATATATGTATATTACAGGCATTGTACACCACCCAGGTAAAGGCAATTAACATAGTAGTCACCCTGCCTGGTTACCAGTGTGTGTGTATGTGTATGTGTCTGATACACATGCATGTTTTGTGTGTATGCATGATGTTTATGTACTCAAATATAGATTAGCATATATTTAATATACATGTGTGTATGCATATTCATGTTGTGCATGAATGTGTATATGTACGAGTGTGTGTGTGTGTGTGTGTGTGTGTGTGTGTGTGTGTGTGTACAGCAGAGATGGACCCAGAGAAAATTATGCTAAAAAGAATAGGCAAAACTAGAACATCTGACTCTCACCAGTGTGGAATGTAGTTATACAGCCCTTCCGGTGTGCCCTGCCCTGCCTTCTGTTTGGGCCTCTTTCACTTCATTTGATTACAAGTTTGGTTGAAGTCCACACATATTCTCCTCTCCTCTGAGGTGCAACCCAGCCCAGGTAGGATCTTTACACGCCTAGGGAACCCTTGGGAAGCTTAGCCTGGGACTTCATCTGGGTCTAGGTGTTAAATTTTTGCTTAAATTAGAAATAAAGAGGAAAAGAGGTGGATGAGACATAAGACTAAGAGACACATTAGATATATTAACCAGTTTATTAGAGGCCCAGCAGAGTAGGGAGACTAAGAAAGAAGAGAAACAGGGTAAATGGCTGACCGCCATGGTTGGCCGCCATAGAGAGAGAGAAGAGAAGCAGAAGCAGACAGAGAAGAGAAGGAGAGTAGAGAGTGTAGAGAGTGTAAAAGGGCAGGGACCTGCCTTTTAAAGGGGTCCTCTGCACCATGGAACCCTGGGCTGACCAGTGTACTGCCTGTTCCACCAGGTTAACAGGGGCAGGCCAGCATAATGCCTGAACCTTTCAATCGGGCCTCAGATCCAGGGAGGGCTTCCTGAGGTGAGGACCCCATGGAATACAGCCTCATGACTTCTCTCCAGGGCTGGCAGCGTTCTGACCTGAGAAGGAAGAGATACTCGAGAGTCTCTGAATAAGTGAGACTAAAGACTGGTTCCTTCGGCAGGGAGCTTTCCCGAACCTCAGTGTAGTGCTTTTTGATCAGGCCTCTCCTGCTGGTTATGAAAGTCGTCGATGTTGGCATCAGGGTATCCAAGAGGAGTTTTGGTGAGGGTCCAGGACTGATGGTATACCAGAATCCAAAGGTCTTGACCCAGACCAGCAACTCATTACCGTGAACATTTGCAAGTAACGCTGAGTGGACACAGTGCAGCTCCCAACGCCACTAAGGAATGAAGAGGTGTTAGGCGGGAAAGACTGAGGAGCTAAGAGGAATTTTTTTGCTTGTTTCCTTATTTTGTTTTGTTTTTAATTATTACTTTTAAATTTAATTTTGAGGGTGGGTGCTATGGGCGTGAGGGGCCGATATGGAGGGCCTGGGAAATGAACTGGATTGGGTGGCATGATGCAAAACTCCCAAAGAATCAATAATAATCATGTTAAAAGAAAAGAAAGAAAATAGTAGTTGCTGGCAGTGTGACTGTTCAGAATTAGACTTTCAACCTGTTAACACGTGAGTGTCATGTTTTCAGAAGTCCTGAAAGTACATTCACCAAGACCCTCGTCTCCCTGGGGTAGAGCTCCAGACTCCAGAATTCTGGCCTTTCTTAAGAGGTGCTGGGTCCCATGAAGAAGCCCTTTTACAAATGATGCAGAAGCTGAATTTCCAAAGGCAAGGGCTGCAAACAGTCAGTACACCATTCCTACGTGTGTGCCTGGGTCTGGAATCTCCATCATTCTGATCATTGCTTCCTTCCCTGTGGGCCACATGGGCACAGCAAGCTTTCTTGACTAGCTTTGTGCTGCTATAACAAAACACTGGGACCTGTTTGTATTATGGAGTAAAGAGGTTTACCACTTCTGGAGTTGAAAGAGCATGTGGCCAGCATCTATTCAGTTCTCTGAGGGCTGTATGGGGCTAGTGTCAGAGAGATGGTAGGCAGTTCCAAGAGGCCATAACAGGAGGCAAGAGAACTAGCTAAGAAATCCTGTCTCTTTGTAGTTAGCTCTCTTGTGGGAGCTAACATACTTTGTCTGATCAGGGTACACCCTTTCTAAGACTGGTACACTGCCTCACACACGTCCCACTAGGCTCCACCTCTTTTTTAGGCTCCTCCTCTTAAAGATCCACCAACTGTTAATACCTGGAGACTGGACCCCCAGCACGAGAAACTTTGAGAGACACACACAAGGCCTGTTCAGACCTCAACAGAAGTCTCATTGTCTCGTGGAGGCATACACAAAGCTTTGTATCAGAGAAGCCGTAGGCCATGGATCACATCTCCTTCTCACAGTCAACTGTGTCACTTCCTTAGAGTAAAATCCACCCCTGCTTTCAGTGTTAGAGAAAGCTGTTTGGTTGTGGGTAGGGTAAGTCCAGACTTGTCACCATCATCGTGGCTCACTTAGGTCCCCTTCATTAACCAGGTTCTGTGAACCTGACTGATGTCTGAGAGTGATGTCCCTTATACGTATTTAGACAGATTTGTATCAACATTGCATTGTTATACTTGACTCCCCCCTTTTTTTTAATTATGTAAAAAAAATCACATTAAGCCGAATCTAATTACTGCAATGTATATTAGAAGCAGGGCACCATCAAAATTTTATTTAAATTAATCAGGTTTTGATTTAAGATATTAAATTCAAATTAATCATGTAAAAATGGAAATGATCCTTGACGTGCTTCCAGCTGTGACTTCAGTCTGTTTTCTCGTGAGTCACTTTTGGGATGTCTTGGGGGGAACATTACAAAAATTCACGCCGGAGCTATTTCAATTACAGTTATTTAGCAGGACAGATGTAAAGAATACGGTATAATTAAGAAGGAGCTGATGACATGGCCACAGATTTTCAGGATTAAAAGTGAAAAAAAAATCCAAACCTGTGTGGACTAGAATGGAAATTGCCTACTGGCCTTGATGCCTAGGTTCAAGTGCAGAAGGGCTCAGCGTGCATTATAGAAGGACAATCACAGAACTGGCCACGATGCCCAGGATCAAACGTAGCGGGGCAAAGCTTTCCTTATAGACAGGACGATCGCACAGGAGTTGCTAGTTCTCTGGAGCTAGCTGCACCCTCCGACTTAGGTTTCAACTTTGAAGTTTCATTAGCAGGCTGCTGCTAACTGATATTGCAATTCTTATCACTCCTCAAATTATCTTTCCCCATGGCTATCATTGCCGTGGACTAATTTGATTCTAGGGCTATCAAAAACCTCTGAGAGTTAAAATAATACTTCAAGACCCATCTGAAATCAAATTGCACATATTGGCATATGTAATATTGCATACAGAGATAATTTATTATTTATACTCACATGCGATTATATCAATATCTTCTTTTAAATTAATGCTAATTTTGCATATTGATAATGCATTTGATGGGGTCGTAGACTGCTTGTACGTACCTTGACCCTATTTTAGAAGGAGTGGGCCATGATCCTTTGTTCTTAGATGACACAGTTGGTATAAAGAGTTTATGAAGGTTGTACGGTTTGCCCTAAGCTTTGCAGCTAATTGGAGGCTGGGGACAGCAGTTGCCCGTTCTTGTTTCTCCCAACAGTCTCGAGTTATGTCCCTACCATTGTAGTGGCTCAACTCTGGAGAAGGCTGGCTTTCAAGGCCTTTAGAAGCACTGACAATGAGACTATAACTTCAAGGGCCTCGAGGCACGCTTGGTCAGAACAGAAATCTTCGCTGGGTGACTGTGAGACTGGGCCCCAGGTCTGTTTCCAGTGTTTTGGCTGAACCCCCGAGAAGGACTGGGGTGGGGGCTTTCCAGCCCCAGGACGTGACTCACTCTGGGTTTCAGAGTTTTCACCAATCAGTATTTCCATGCAGTGAGCAATGTGTGTGTCCTTTCTCGCATCCTTTTGGACAGACAAAGAGCTCTGCTCTGTCATCTGGGTCCTCTGCCATCCTCTGCCCCCACATGAACCCAGTGACTATGGCTGTGTGATCATCTAAGCCAGCATCATCCCCAAGCTGTGACAAGCAAAGCAACTTCTCCTTGTCCTCAGTGCCTGTCTGAGCTGTTTCCACCCAGCCTCCACAGTTCTTCCTACTGTCTTTCCATCTAGAAAGACGCTCTAACCATGGTCATAGCACAAACCACAGCCTTGGGTCTCACAAGTAGCCTTGGCTTGGGGAACTTGGAGGACGAATTTCTGTTGGATAGTAAGCATGGGACAGCCAGTGTGAGACTCAAAACCCAGTAGAGACTCAGAAAATTTTTGCCCAGTAAAAAAGGGAAAGAGAAAAGCAAAAAAGGTGGGTGGGTTGATGAATGGATTTCTTACCTCAAATTTCATCCCAGGCCATCAGTAGGGCAGCTCTCCTTGCCAAGACTGCCCACTCCATGAATGGTCCCATTTAGGGGTGTTTGCGTGTGTGTGTGTGTGTGTGTGTGTGTGTGTGTGTGTGTGTGTGTGTGTGTGTGTTGAAGGGGAAGCTGTAAAGAGTAGATGGCTCATGGCTGATTGAGGTCAGAATTCCTGTGTAACAAAAATACCTGTAAGAGTCTTTCAAAATCCCATTTTACAATGTAGAACATTGAATGAGGTTCAAGGGTAAAATGTCTCTTTCCCTTTGTGGATAACAAGCTTTGTCTCTCAGTGCTTGTACTGCCTGTTCATACACCCTGTCCTTCTATTTAAAGTGTCAAGTACTAGGTCAAAAGAGTAACTTTCCCTGATCTCAATTTCTTTAGTTTCCCAATTGTACTTTACACTTCCACTCCGGCCCCCTGTAACATGGCAGATGGGAAGAATTTGGTTAAGAGTCACTGCTTTCATGCTATGGCCACTGAAGAAGAAACATCTCCCCTCCAATCCCATCCCCTCACTGCAAATGGACAGTTGCTTTGGGGCCCACGTTGCTTCTGCTTGGCAGTAGGGGGCCTGGACCTTTAGACCACCATGGCTGTGGTACTTGCTTCTGTCTTCAGAGGCCTATGGGAGCTTTTTCTAGAAGGGCTTTTAAGAGCTGCCTATTGCTCAAATTCTGTTCTATATTTTCTATGTAGCCTTGGCTGTCCTGGAACTTGTTCTGTTGACCAGGCTGGCCTTGAACTGAGAGGTCCACCTGCATCTGCCTCTCCAGTGCTGGGATTAAAGGTGTGTGCCATCACTGCCTGGCTCCATTTGCTCTTCTCTAGCTTTGCCTACCAAGGCACTGTAGAACGCCATCCACTCCTTACAGACTCTAGTTAGAATCTCAGCTCAGTCACTCTCTTAAAATTTCTTTGAAATTGTGTGACTGTAATCTATGCCTTTGCAGAGATCCAATAAGAAATCCTGAACCTTTTCCTGCCACATTGTCACCCTCTTGACTGTTCTTTGCTCGTCTTTAAATACACCCGGGCTGTTTTTGTCACAGAGCCTTTGCTCTGTTAGTTACCAGTGTCTGGCAATACTATCCCGGTCATTCTCTATTGCTACCAACTGGTCTTATTTCCATGTCTGGTTTTAGTTTTCTTCACGGTATTTATTTCCTCAAACAGCAATTTTTGCTTATTAGTATCTCTGCTGTTGTCTCCAACACCATGACTACATTAAAAACTTTCCGGTTCTGTCTGCAGTGCCTGGCCAGGTCATGGGTGCGCCACAAACACTTACTAAAGATACACAAGCTTGAAATGTGCTGCAAATTGCCCTCTCTTTAGAAAGATCCCAGCTGCTACGTCCACTTGTATCTGTGGAGGGCAGCTGAGTGCCCTTGAGTGTACATAAGACAAGAAATAGTGTGGGAAACATGAGAAAGATCCGCCAGGTCACAGATGAAGAAAGCCTGAAGGGAAGAGAGATAAAGAGAGGCTCAAAGCAGCAGTAAAACAAAGATGAGGGCAGAGCACGAAAGACAGGTGTGAGTACAGAAGTGGGCACCTGAGGCCAGGACACAGTGCCTCAGGCCATGCTTTTCCAGTGCCAGCCCAGCTGGCCACCTGCACACAAGGAGTCCTTCTTACATCATCCCCTCACTCTTTGGAGGCCTGGTGCCATCTTATTTACTTAGCGCTCCTTCCTGGTCAGCCCTAAGTGCTTTGTGAGTGGCAATGTCCCCGAGCGCTCCCCAAGAGGCCTGGGTGTCCCCTGTAGCACCAGGTCAGGGACAGCCAATTACCACAGAAAAAAGGTCTTGGTGGCTTGTGCTAATTGCTGTGGCCTCAGCAGGTCTTAATTCCCTCTTACCTCCTCCCCAGCCCTGGTTCCCAGGGGCCGATCCTTCTCCAAGCATACAACCACAAACTCAGGAGAGTTGAAACATTTGCAGCTGCTTTGCACAGGGTTTGTAGGTCATCACAAAATGTCTAGAAAGTGGGGAAGAATACCCCCTGCTCAAGAATCCTCACTGTATGCCCACACCCACAACAGCCTCGGGTTAGTCTAGCCTGGACAAGGAGGCTTCTGCTCCCCTCTTATATTGGGAGATCTTAGTCTCCCAGGAGTTCCCAGTTGGCTGAGGACATCACAGACCACAGTTGCATGGACAGGAAATTCAGTCAAAGCCACTTTATTTGTCAAATTGCCATGACTGCCACTGCCTAAACCTGCTGAAGGGACACAGCTCTGAACTGGGACTATGGATTTGATCCGTGGCTCCCACCCGCTCTCTTTCATGGAACCCTAAAGCTGGATGTAGTTTATAAAGCAGAAACCTGTCTCATCATTTTACTGTGTAATGCTGCATGCAGGGTCAAGGCAGCACCTAGGGAGAGAGCATGCTTCTACTGGTGCAGCACTGAGCATGTCTGTTCTTAACATAAGGGGAAAGGGGGGGGTGTTCAGCTTTACCTATTCAGATCAGGTTTCACCCACAGAGAAATGGTAAGGAACTTTGAAAACCATTGCTCTCTGAGATCATAGGCCAGCCAGCAGCTGAGAGGCATGAGAACAACAATCTTTGCTCCTATTGCATGTATGGTCACCCAGGGGCATGACACACCCAGCTTCTGTTTCTAAACCACCTCTTAAGCAGTGGAAGGTGTGTACAAGGCAGAGACAGTCCTTGGTCACAGCAGTAGAAGGCAGGCCCTCCACCAGCCTAGCAGACTGTGCTTCAAGTATTGTCCTTGTAGGTGCTTCACCTGTCCTGTACCAGTCACCCTGACAGCCTTTCATAGAAGGCAGGAGGATTACATCAAAATGTCACCACAGGGACTGAGGTACGGACAGTGTCCAGTAATGGTAAACTGTGGTGACCTGCAAGAGCCTTAGGACCGACTACTGCATTAGAGTTACATTAAATAAGTAGGGCTACATACCTTGGACACTCAATAATTGCCAGCTCTAATTGCTCAAGCCAGGCTCTACCCAGGTCTAGTCAATAATACATGATCACACTGGGTGTTTTAGAAGATGTGCTTTCCCTCTGCAAGCCTAACACATTCAAGCTACAACAGGGAGGGTGGAATACCCTGGAGGTGACAGGACTGAGCTTTTCCCAAGACATTAACTCAGAACAACTCTCCAAGATTCTAGAAGACCATTTCATCCCCGTCCAGGCAGTTCCCAGGATAGAAGGGGTACCTTCACACTGTGACATATGACCTTGGAGCAGGTGCCCAACTCAGCCCTTGTGGGAGGACAGTTAATTTCTCAAGGCTTAACAAGACCTATCACACCTCCCTTGTGAGAGAGTTTCGACTTCCTTCACCCTTCACTATGTGGAGATCAGAGGTGCGACTCCCATCCCCCACCCACGTGGCAGGAGAAAAGGCGGTCAGAGGCTGCCATTATATATGAAGGCATAGTGCTTGCTAGTTCAGGGGCAGGCAGGAAGGAAGACTGTTTCTGGGCTTTGAGAAGCTACCTGCCAGTGACTGTCTCATTCTGGTAGCTAGAATTTAAAAACAAAACAAAACAAAACAACAAATAAAAAACATGCTCCCTTTGTAGTGAGTGAGGACCCTAGTAGTCTCCAAGACAGACTGGTTTGGATTGCCTCAGTTTCCCTGTCTGTGAAGTGGGCTGCTGATATCCCCTTGATGGGAATGCTAGGTCGTAAGATTAAAAAAAAATGTGAGCAAGACTCCAACACAAAGCACCAGAGATAATGAGTTTCCAGTTCTCAAGATTATGACTTGTCAAACATGTTCCCATGTGAACCCTCGCTGGCTTACACTGTGCGTCCCTCTTACCCCTGATGATCGGCAGGCAGAGTCACAAAGACATGGCATTCTCGAAGGCTTTGCGAAGGGCCACAGAGGTGTCCAGTGGTGAGACTCTGGTAGAAATTCTTTGTTTTTTTTTTTTTTTTTCAGTTTCGTTTGACTAAATTCCATCAGTAAAATCACCTTATAAATGAGGCTGGGGAAATGGCCAAGTTGGTAAATTGTTGGCTTTCCAAACATGAGGATTTGAGTTCAATCCCCAGAAAATGTGATAAAAAAAAGTCATGCAGTAATCACAGTCCCAGGAGGAGAGGGAGACAGGTGGGTCTTTGAGGCTTTCTGGTCAGCTGGCCTAGTCTGCTTGATGAGTTTTAGACCAATGAGAGATCCCATCTCAAAAGGAAGGGGATACCCGAGGAATGACATCTAAGGTGTTCTCTGGCCTGTAAGTATTTGTATATGTATATACATATACATATACATATACATATACCTGTATATGTATATGTGCACTGACACAGACACACACACACACACACACATACACACACACACAGACCCTGAATAGTTAATGACAACAAAGCAGATAACAATAGACTATCAACACTCCATCCAGGACGAAATGGTTCTCACCAGGGTCCTGATTCCAAGGGACAGTTACTGTGAGAGTGGAAAGTGTTATGCCGTGGAGAGCATGCTCTGTTCCCTGACCTGGGCAGAAGGTCAAGGAATAAGTATGGGATCACTTTGCCTTCACACAGCAACCTTTCACGCAGGCTCCATGGCCCAAAGGGCCAAGATGCTGTTGCTTCACCAAGGCTCTGAAACACGTCAAATTCTCAGTCTGGCTGAGTCTCTGGGCCTGAAGGGGAAAAGGGTGAAGCTTTGAGGTACAATGAATCGGGAGTTGTGTCTTTAACAGTGAGTCTGTCCTTGCCTTCTCAGGGCAGAGCATAGCAGCTGGGCTACCCCACCCCCCCGCCCCAGGCCCAGGCCTCCTGTTTTGCAAGCCTCTGAAGCCAGCCTGACTGCTGCCCTGGGAGTCTCCTGGCCACAGGTGAGGTTCCACGGCCCCAGCAATGCCCAGGGGGCCAATCAGGCTGGGCCTGCATGAGGTAAGAAGGAGAGTCACCCCGTGTGCTCTGGGCTCTTTCAGAAATCTCAGCAGATCAATGTCACTGTGGCTTTTAATTACCCCTCCTAGGCTTCATCATTATTTCATGGCCTCTAATACGCCCAGCAGGCAGCCCTGGGCATGCAGATAAACAGCCACCCAGCATGGCCTGGCCCCTGAGGTGGTGCCCACTGTGGCTGCCCAGCCCAAGGGACAGTAGCCTGACAGGGCCCTGGCCTTGCTGAATACAGATAGAGAGTCTGTACTTGCAAGAGTCCTTTGTCCCTCCCATTTTATCAGGGACCTACTATGTTCCAGGTTGGCTCAGAGACTGGAGACACTGTAGTGGTCCCTGAGTGACTTCTGTAGGCTATCCTCAGTGAGGTCTCTCTGTCACCTACTGCCTGTGCACAGTGCCTTTTCTTAGAGTAGCAGGCTCAATCCAGATGATTTTGCCCTCTGGGGACACTTGACAGTGCCTGGAGACACATTCCGTTGTCACAACTGGAGGAGGGCTGCTACTGGCATCTAGTGGGTAGAGGCCAGGTCTGCTCAACAACATCCTTCGGGGCATAGGCTGGCCACACCTAAAAGATGACTCACACAAGATGTCAACAGGGCCATGGGCAAGCAGCTTTGGAGCTGACAGATGCTCCTCTGCCTGGCCTGTCCAAAGCCATGATACCAGGCTCCCTTTTCTTCTTTAGAGCAGAAATCACTCAGGGCTTCCCTGGTCACAGCACATACTTCTTGGTCATCTTACTCTCTCCACCTGAGAGTCCTCCCCAGCCTTGGTCACAGCACACATCCTACTTTTTAAAGTCACCTCCACCCAAGGAGCCCTATCAGAGTTACTGAACACCCCTGGGCCATTCCTCCTTCCACTTAGGTGGTTTAAATTCTTCCCCAGACCTCCATTGCATGAGCCCAGCAGGTCACATGCTGAGTTCTATGAAGGGAATTTGTTGTCACAGAGCTTCTGATTTGGCATGGTTTGAGATGAAAAACAATGTGATCTGGGGTCAGATTTGCACTGAGCTGTTTAGCATATAAACAGAGACACTGGCAGCTGAACTCCATAGCCTATCTCTCAGCACCCTGCACACAGGGCTATGTATGTAGTCAGTGTCTAGAAGTCAGTAGGTATGGCCATGTAGAAGAAGCTAACCCGTGGTCTGCATGAAAAGGTGAGGTTAAGTGGAGCTAGACCAGCCTGGGATTTTCCTGAATTTTGGAGACAGTTCTTCTCCTCCCATGGTCAAGGAGAGGTGGGCCTCCATCATTGGCACCTTCTCAGCACTGTCCACCCTGGCAGTGCTCCTCAGCTCTCAGAGTGGTTGGTTTCATAAGTGCCAATCATCGAGTACTGCTGTCTAGAGCCAGGGTCCCAGCCAGCCAGACTTTCTCTTCGTGCTATATCACACAGACTAGCTTCTTAGTTCCAGTGGGAGAAAACTGAAGCCAAGACAGGACAACACACCTGTCTTAGCTTGTTCTATAACCCAAGGGTCTGAAGACAGAACGATCATAAGAGCTGGCTCCCTAACTGCCAATCACAAAACTCCTTCCAGAAGCTTTGCCAACGTGTGAATTACTGGATGAATGTGTGGTGTTGTGGTGTGACCTTGAACCTCCAGCATGTCCAGATTAAGTTTTTGCCGCCTTGTCCTCTTTATTCATGAACTCCACTGGCTTCTCCATGTCCTTGCTTCTTCCCTCAGTTCCTCCGTAGGCTCTAACTTTACCATGTTTCACAGTATGGCCCCACAGAATAGAGCCGGCTGACCATGAGGTAAACACTGCACTTTTCGGCCAGTCCCAGAACTATCCTTTGGGTTAAGTTTCTCTTCAGCTTCAGAGTTCTTACTACAAAGAAGAAAAGTGGGGGAAAACTTGCAGGCTTCAAGTGTTGAGACATTATTGTTACCAAACATGGGGTCAGAGCATCTACTCCCAAGAAGTCAAGCTCAGCCACCTCCTCTCTGGAAGCCAATTAAAACATCGGAAATAATACTCAGAGGCAGAAAGGGAAGATATACTCTATGTGTCCACATTAGGAAAGACAACGAGATCAGTATCTCCCAAAGTCAATCTTGGGGTCCTGAAGTGAGATTCAAGTTTAACTGGAGGTACAGGAATAGGTTACACACGACTAAGCAGTCCTGGCTAGGAGTGGGCCAGCCCACAATTGACCCACCCTTATCTTAGTCTCATCCTGCTTGGTGATCTGACAAATTATAATTACTTTTTCCTGGAGGCAAGTGCCCCCTTGGCTGACACCTTTTCCTTCTCTCAGCATAAGATTTCAGGGGAAATTCTCGTTTATTTGGTGTCCAAGGTTTTAATGATCTGATAGTCATGTTGAGAGACACAAGAGTTTCTTTAGAATATCATCTTTTCTGCCAGGCTGGTTACGTTGTGACCAACTCAGCTTGGGTGGCTACAGTGCTAGACAGGCCACAGACCTGATTCTCTAGAATCCTGGAAGCTTAGTGCTGTTTCCATGCTTTCCACACACTGATCCCTCTGGCTGAGCTGTGTCAGGTAAGGAAGGCAGAGGTGGGCAGCAAACTTCCCAGGGTGGCCTTCTCAGTGCTCCCGGGTGGGATGTCTGAGGGTTAAGTCAAGTTCATGAGGTAAGCTGCTATGGCTCCTGGTAAGGAGCTGAGCTGTGGTCAACAACACTGACTTGCCTGGCTACACCACATACTTGGTGACTGTGGGAGATCAAGTGTCTCATAGTGTCTGCCCACACCCATCAGGTCTGGTTCCAGCTATCCAGTCGGAGTTAGCTCTGAGAGGGATCATTGGGAGGCTGTTGTACTCTGGTCTCTTTGTGGATATGAGTTCATATCATTTTTGTAAGTCAGTAAGCTCATAAGTTAGCTAGCCAAATATTATCAGACTGACAGAGACAAGAAAACAGTTCCAGTTATATAGTTTCACATAAATTCAACTTTTATTTTATTTTTTGATTTGGTTTTGTCAAGACAGGGTTTCTCTGTGTAACAGTCCTAGTTGTCCTGAAACTTGCTTTGTAGACCAGGCTGGTCTTGAACTCACAAAGATCTGCCTGCCTCTGCCTCCTGAGTGTTGGGATTGAGGGTGTGCACCACCACGCTGGCTATAAACTCAGTTTTTAAAAGGGAGGAATTAAGAGAAAACTCTGGGAAAATTGAACCAAAAATTATAGGAAATTAGAAGAAAAAAATATATTTCTATTTACTAAGTTTTCATCCCTCATCCCTTCCATCCCTCTCTCCTTCCCCCCTTTCCTTTAGAGTCTTCTTACCATGTATATTCTGGAACTCAATGGATAATTGAACATATGCCAACGATCCTAACATATGACCTTTGATGAAGAATGGATTAACAGTTGTTCAGGACCTAACTTGTGCCAAGGCCTCTTCAAGAACCCTTATGTAGCACCAACAATTATCTTTGTGACGGGCCTTCAGGAAAACAATTCTTTAACAGTGTGCGACTTTCCTAGGTTCACAGACTCTCTGCACGGGCTGGTGGGGGGCGGTAATCTGATGACTCTGCTTCCAGTTTTGAATAAGTGCACTTATTAAGCACATAGCAAGCAAAAGTATAAGAATACATCACTAATAGCAGGCAGAGAGGTACAGAAGACAGACAGACAAACACTGTCAAATGGGGTGCTCACTGCATACTGGAGGCATAACTGGGGAGTGTGTTTGGATTGAGCTGTCTCTCCATGTTCCAGTTCCTGTCTCCCACTGCGGGCATTTTTGTATGGTGGGATAAACAATGGCGGTGTCTGTTGGAGATGGTTCACCATCCTTCCCTTCTCTAGGATATGGTGTTTTAAACTTTAGCTCTTTTGCTGTCCTCTCCACTCTGCCATACAGCTAGGGGACCGGCCTATCGCTCCCCTGCCCCAAGGAGCCTGGAAATACACTTTGAGACAAGTGTGTTTGGGTCTGAAATGGGGGAACCGACCCCTACTTCCAGAGCCAGGTCCTCAGTGTGCCCAAGTGGCACATGAAAGTTCACGAAATCAATGTACATTACAATTGTCATTACAGGCTTTGACCAAGGACAGTCTGACTGCAAAGCCAGGGCCCTCTCCAGCTCAGGAGAGGACCTTCTGTGCATACTGGGTTCACCCAATTTGTGGCAGCTGCATCAATGGAGGAGTTTGAACTTCATCCTTGATTTGAAGTTTGCATTTCATTTTTTGGATTATGGAAGAGAACCTTGAGTGGCTTTCCCATAATCTGGCATTTGAAACTAAATGGGCCAATGTACTATTTCTTGTACTTCCTATAAAAAAAATCTATGTCGTGCAAATGACATAGATTGAACTTGATACCGTTGACTGACCTCTGGGACACTCACTGAACTTGGAGTCTCTCTGAACTCCAGGCATCTCTAGCCAAATGTTGGTATCTTTGACCAAACTTTCATCTCTCTGACTGGACCCTGGTGTCTTACAGAACTCTTATTTCTCTGGCTAAATTCTACTATACCTGGCTGACCCCTATTTTCTCTGACTAAATTCCAGTGTCTGTGACTAAACTATGGCCATTTTTGAAATCTTATGTCTCTCTGACTGAACTTTGGCATCTCTGATTGAATTCTGGGGCCTCTGACTGAATTCTAACTTCCCTGACTGAACTGTGGTATCTTTGACTCAAATCTGGTGCCTCTGACTCAATTCAGGTATCTCCAGTTGTGCTGTCTCTAGTGGTTGTAATCTGGTGTCAGACTGAACCCTTCTGCCTCTGACTGAATCCTGGTTTTTGGTTGTACCCTAGTGTCTCTGGTTGTGCTCTGATGTCTGATGAATTCTGCTATTTTTGATTGTACCCTAGTGTCTCATCTGATTATACTCTGGTGTCTGACTGAACTCTGGCGTCTGACTGAACCCTGGTCTCTGATGAACCCTGGTGTCTCTGGTTATGTTTTGTTGTCTGACTAAACTTTTGTGTCTGACTGAACCCTGATGTCTCTGACTGAACCTTAACATCTCTGTATTCTGGTGTCTGACTGAACTCTTGTGTCTGACTGAACTCTGGTGTCTGACTTAACTCTGGTGTCTGACTCAATCTTGGTGTCTCTGGTTGTACCCTTAGTGTCTCTGGTTATATTCTGGTGTCTGACTGAACCCTGGTGTCTATGACTGAACCCTAGCATCTCTGTTTTTATTCTGGTGTATGAATGAACTCTGGGTACCTTTGTTCCCTCTCTTTTATGTAGCAAGTACCTGGTTCATCTCCTTAAGAACATTTTTCTCCAACAGCATCTCTTTTCCATCTTCTAAGGAGAATTTGCATTCTTTCCTTTGCATTTTTGTTCTTTAAAAATATGACTTAAAAGGTGGGAGTTAAAAAATAAAATAGAAAAGAAAAACTCACAAAGAAACTGCAGGAAAATGTGTCCCACTATTTTCCTTCCCATCTAGAAGTCCTACCCTAATAATGCTGTCAGTTAGCTCTACTCTTTGCCAGCAGAATCTGAGCTCTTGCCTTGGTCAAGTGTGTGGCCTCGCAATGAGTGTCCCATTTTGGCAGGTGCTTCAGTCGAGTTAACCACAAGCCTTGGTGTCAACTGACTAAACATCCACTCAAATGACATGGGACAAAACTTAGGGCAGCCAATGGCACATCTTCTCACACTATGGTTCAGGAGACAGTAGGGCTAAGTCAGGAAGGAAGTGGGAACTTGGAACTGTAAGGGCTTGAGCATACAATTTATGCCATTGATGAGGTATTTTGGGATTATTTTCCTGATGGTAGATTTAGAAGGCAGAGGGACACAGCCATGGTGGCATTGCTCTGAGCTTGAGTTTTAAACATGAATCACCCTGAAAGCAGTTCCTTGGAGAATCTGGCTAAAAAAAATCCATGTGAAGACCTCGATACAGACAAAAGAAAGAAAGAAAGAAGTAGCGATCTCCACTGGGGGAGAAGCAGGGCAAATGCACTTAGCATATCTACCCTGGTGAGCCTTGCGTGGCCAGACTGATTCTTGGTTTCCCCATTTTAACAGGAAAATGCTCCTGTCTAGAAGTGTGAAGGTCAATACCAAGTAGGGAGAAGCATGTCGGGATACTCTGGCCGCCTCCAGTGCAAACAGGTGGTCTGGAAGGCAGTGAGTGGACAGAAGGAGAACACACCAGGAGAATCGCCTTCCATGGGACTGCGTGTGTTAGGCGTGGCTGGACTTTCTAAAGAATATGCTTTATGTTTAAGATCAATAAACAGAAGACTCATGTACCTCCTCTTTTAAAGGCTTGCTGTGAGGGGAGGCCCTGGGGCCAAAGGATGGCCACGTGGGTCATGTCAAGCCTACCCTCACCCAACTGCTGAGGCCCTAGGCCCTGCCTTATCTGGATAAGGGGTGCCCCCTGCCTTCTCTTAGGTGCCAGCACATAACCCCATTATTGCCAGAGCTCTTGTTCAATATCTTCTGTAGAAATCAGGGTGATGGTGGGTGGACAACTTGTTTTTCTACAAAATAGTTAGAGCCTTTTGAATTACCTCAACTCTTAGAAACCAGAATGTGTTGGGTTTTGGGATTTTTTTTTTTTTTTTGTGTGTGTGTGTGAACCAATGAATCAATCACACTTTACTTGTAAAGTGGCTTTCTATCAGCAATAGATAGAACTGGATACAGGGCTAACAGGAAATGGTTCAGGCCATGTTATAACTACTCACTGAACTGTGGATGAATGGTAATGAGTAATATTCATTACCATAGTTATGACAACCCAGGCCAAGGGTGATAACTGGAATTCTAGAAGGCAAGTGACTCTGAGACCACCAAAGTTATTCACATGGTCCTCTCAACTGGCCCATTCATCTGATCAGAAAGGGGATTAACTGAGCAGCTAAAAGAAGCCTAAGGCATTTGCTCAATGCCTGATTGGCAGGAAGAGGAGACCATGGCCAGAGATGTTTTAGTCCAGGCTGGGTCCATTTGGGTATGGGAGTTCTGACTTATGTTCCTGACCTGGGCTAGAACTGCCCTATCTCAAGAATTCTTGTCTGGTCATGCTAACTCTGCTGATGCTAGTGCATTTGTAAGATGGCTGTCAAGGGTCGCAGAGCATTTAAAATGGAATGAGCTCAGGTGTATTGCAAATAGTACCTACACTTTAAGAAACAACAAGAAAAATTCAAGGGAAATTCTTGGGACCCACCTGCTACACCTCACCAGTGCTGGGTTACAATTGCAGGCTGCCACATCCGGCTTTGACTTTCTGCTCTTATTGTCAGTGGATCATCATAGTGACTCCTCTTTAGGAGTCACTATGATTTAGTGTTTACCATAATTTTCCCATTATAACCAGCCTTCAGAAGGTACATTTTTGTTTCATTTGTATATATAAAATTTCTGTAAGTAGCAAAGTTCTCTACTCTTTATTCTTATGATGAATTTCAGGATTACTCTTAAGATTAGACAAATTTAAGACATAATGCAGTGAGACCTGTCTTATACGCCTTTATAACTCTTTCGATCTTTGTCATTCCCAATTCCGAATTGCTTATTTTTCTCTCATTATCAATTGATGTGAGTTGCTTTAATTATTGGTGAGAATTAGAACCTTCTTATGTTCATAACAATTCATAATTTATCACCTTCCTAGCCATCTACTTTGTCAATTTTTTATTGCTCATAAATGCCTTTTGACATGAACTCATCCACACTTGATAGGTCAGCAAGATTTGTCTTTTTCTGTGTGTGTTGTATGTAGTCTCTCCTGCTTTGTGATTGTTGGTGCAGCAATTAAAACTTTCATATTTTCTAATCCATCAAGCATTTCCCTTTCAGATATCCTGTTTTATGCCTGGCTCAGAAATGAAACCTTCACTGTTAGGTTGAAAGAAAACGTGTTTTCCAATTTTTTCCTTGCCATGTTTTCTAGATTTTATCCTATTGTTTTCTCCTTTGTTTTATTTTTTATGGATCCTAAATACTTAATTTCATTTTTATTTTTGAGATTACAACTTAATTATAACATTTCTGCCTTTGTTTTCCTCTTCCTAAGCCCTCTTATATACTCCTCCCTGCTCTCCTCCAAGTTCATGGCCTTTTTAAAAAATAGATTGTTGTCATACGTACATATACATTCCTAAATATAACCTGTCTGGCCCACGTAATGTTACCTGTGTGTAGATTCTTCTTAGGTAACAATCGACCACTTTCACTAAACCACATCAATTCCCTCAGTCAGCTGGAAAAGGTGGGTTTGTCATGATGAACAGAGGATGAGGAATCATCTGTTTCTGGGTATGTCTGTGAGGAGATTTCTAGATTAGGTCCACTGAGATGGCAAGACCTCCCTGTGTGTGCTCCATGTCTCAGACTGAATACAAATTAGAAAGTGGTCCACACCAGTGTTCACCTATGTCTGCACTGCCTGTGGATACAATGTGACCCACTGCCTCACTCTTCCACAGCTATTCTTTCTCCCATAATGACTGTGCCCTGCAACTCTGAACCAAAACAAACAAACAAATCTTTCCTTAAGTTGCATTTTGCCACAGAAACTAGAAAGGAGAGATGCAGGCACCGAAATAGGTTCTGTGGTCTCTTCCCTAAGCAGAAGACTTGGTGGCAAAGTATCCTTGCTGGCTAAAGGGGAAATGAACCCTCCATCCCCCTTCTACTTAACCAGTCCCCTCCCTCAGACCCTCTTCCAGAATGTCCCACTATTCTTCCGGGACCTCTTCCTGGGGGTAGTTATTTTTGGACATTTCGTAGAATCAATGTATCTCTGGTTGGTTCACATGAGATTCATTGACTTTGTGTTTTACAACCTAAACTTAGTCCAATGGTCCCTCTGCTGGTCCCTACACCAGAGGCTCTTAACCTTCCTGATGTTGCAACCCTTTAATAACAGTTCCTCATGCTGTGGTATCTCCAAACCATAAACTCATTTTCACTGCTACTTCCTAATTGTGATTTTTGCTACTGTTATGAATCATGATGTTAATGTCTGTGTTTTCCAATGACCTCAGGCCACACACACACACATACACACACACACACACACACACACACACACACACACACACACAGAGAGAGAGAGAGAGAGAGAGAGAGAGAGAGAGAGAGAGAGAGAACACAATGGAGAAGATGCAAGTCAGACATGCACCCTAAATCTATTCACACACTTGTCTTTTCCTCCATGTTCTGCCACCTATGCAGAACCGAATAGTGCTTGAGGACACGGAGCCCCGGTGTCTAGCCCAGCTCTATGCCCACTGGTGGCCAGAACCTAGACAAAGTCCTCATGGCATTCTTCCTTGTGCCTGCATCTCCTCCTCTATATGACAGTGAAGAGTGCCAACTGAAGTGGGCTTTGGGACCCTCAAGCAGGCTAGGCAGTGAGCAAAGGTCAGAGTGCAAGGCAAGAGCCCCAGATGTGGCAGGGTCCACACTCCCAGGAGAAGCAGAGAAGCTTCTCCTCAATGCAAGATTTCAGGACAGCACAGTACGTGGGTGAAGCCACTTGGAAGGGATGCACAGTATGTATTCCTAGAGCACAGTTAGTGATGGGAAGAATCTGTGGGCACCAGGGCCAGGATCTTTCTGTTCTCTCCCAGGAAGAATTTCCCAGCTATTTCTCCCACCAATCCAGATGCTTGCCTCCCCTCCACAGGCATTTAAATAATGCAGCTCTGGTGGGAGGTGGGGTAGGTCTCAAGAAACTTCCTGGCTGCAGAGGCCCCTGTGCAGGCTCTGCTGCATAACAACTCGGCCGGCTCCAAAGAAGGAAACTTGGTTCAAAATGTATGAGCTTATTTTTATGTTCTACTGAGAAAATTTATTCAGTGTGACTGCTCGGCAGCCAGCGCAGTAAAACACCTTAATCCCTGGTTGAAGAAAGGTAATGCCTTGACAGATGTGCGCCTCCTACTTCCCTCCCGGCCATGTCTCAACAACAAACCTTTATTTCTGCTTCTCGGCTGTAGCAGGCAAGAGAAAAAATGAGGAGAGCAATAAAGCAGTCAGAAATCTCAGGAGCCAGGCGGCGACGCAATCGTAATGACAGATTTTTAATGTGGCGAGAGAGATTGACAGGGAAATGTCTTCGGAGCAAACACTCACCAGATGGAATGCAAACAGTTTATTGGAGGAGAGAGGTGCGCCTGAACCATGGAGAGGGCGGGCGCAAGGTGGGCTTCTGCTGTGCCAAGAGACAGGCCAGATAGGGGAAAGGAGTAAAGGGAGGGGGAAGTGAAAGAGAAGGAAGGGAGGAGGAAGAAGAGGAGGAAAAGAAGGAAGAGGAAAGGAAGAGGAGAGGAGGAGGAGGAGGAGGAGGAGGAGGAGGAGGAGGAGGAGGAGGAGGAAGTCACTAATTGTCCTCTCCTGGACAATCTCCCATGAGGCCTTTCAGGGAAAAGCATGTTATCTCACAACGCCTCAAACTGGGTCCCACTGTGAGTCCCCCAAAGTGGTGGTCAGATGAGGTGATGTCTGCATATAAAGACCTGGATTCAGGGTAAGGGCTGGTGAGTCAGTTCTGGTGTCACATACCTGTCATTCCAGTAGGCAGAGCTGGATAGGAGGGTTGCCACGAGTCACAGGCCAGCCTGGGCTGTGCGGAGAGATCCTGTCTGGAACAAATGAAAATAAAGAAGACGAGGAGTGATGGAAAAGCTGCCACTAGGTCAAACTCTGTTACATGGAGCACCTTTCTGTAGCTTCAAGCTCCTCTGGTGGGCAATGGGGGCAAGGATCAGGTGGTTCTAGTTCTCACGCCATTTTCAGCATCTACTTGGTTCCAGGCGCTGCCTGCAGTAGGTTCGGAAGCCAGTGAGGGGGACTCCAGGCACATTAGAGCATCCAGAAATCAGGGGTCTGTAAAGACAACAAAATAATTAGCCACTAAATGATATATGTGTATATGTGCATAAATATGTACCTGTCACCTATACTATCCATCCATCCAGCCATCCCTTTCTACTTCCTTTAAAAATCAATTTCCTGTGTAGAACTCACTGGATGTTCCAAGCAGTCAAAGACAAGCTTGAGGGATGGTGCAATAGACAAAGTTGCTTGCCGTGCAAGCATGGATTGAGATCCCTACAGCCTAAGGGGACAGTCAGGTAGGCTTGGTGGCAGCTTCCTCTAATTCCAGTGCATGGCAGTCCTACATGGGTAACCCTGTGAGCAAGGGGCAATCTAGACTGCACACACACAGCAAGCAAACATGTAATATTTAAATAATAAATAATAATAAAATATATATTCCTAGCTCAGAAAAAAAATTAAAGAAAGCACACGAGAATATTTGAAACACTGTGTAGGAGCATCTTATAAAGCTCTGTGATGTCATCACTTTTAAGCTGTGTGTATGATTTCAGCTAATGTGATTTGATCTGAAAGTGACCTATTTCATGTGACTCTAGTATAAAGACTATGGGAATGTTCGAAGCCAAAGACAAAATGCCTGTCACAGAAGCCCAGGAGCCACCACCACCATGGGAGTGCAGCAAGGTCCTGGCACTCCCATTTCAAAACTGCTGAATGCACTCCTAAGCTTGCTCTGACTTTGAAACCACCCCTTCTTTTTGCTTGCCTCAGTTTCTCCAGCTTGGGAAATAAAGTACTTGACTATGCAATTTCCTATTTCCTCATATGCTGACATTTATGGTTGCTAAGTCCAAATCCAGTGGTGTGCCTCTGTGCAGCAAGACCTTTTCTCTCTCTTCTGTTTGAGACAGGGTCTCATTATGTAGTCCTGGAACTTGCTATGGAGATCAGGTTGGCTTTAAACTCACAGAGATCCACCTACCTCTGTCTCCAGAGTGCAGGGATTAAAGTCATGTACTACCACCACACCTAGGGTAGAAGACAGGGATGTTTCAAACAAAGCAAGAACACACAAAGCAATTATAAAATGCATTTCTGTGCTTGGTTCAGTGCATACCTAAACTCATCTGCTCTTTAGAAAAACACAGTTCAACAGAAAGATGTCCCTCCTAGGGACAGGAAGGAAATAATGAAACTAGGTGTTTCTGGGAGGACTGCAAGTCAAGACCTGTGGTCACAGCCCTATGGAAAATGTGGAATGTGAAGTTCTATGCCAGCCAATTTGCAATGGGAAGGGAAGCAGAGTCAGGGCAAGAGAAAGAGTGGCCAGAAAGACAAGAGTTGCAGAACTAAGACCATCGTCCTAGCACTGTGGCTGTGTCCTCCTTAGACACAAAGGGACTCCAGGCATCATGATGCAAAGTGTGTGTGTGTGTGTGTGTGTGTGTGTGTGTGTGTGTGTGTGTGTGTTTGTGTGGTAGCAGGGTCATTTTTCCTGTGACACTCTTTCCCAGATCAACAAAGTGCTGAGGGTTTGGGGGTTGAGGAAATAAAAGACACTGGAGCAGTGTGACAGCTGTATCTGGAATTGCACACCAGGCCAGTTTGCCAGTCATGTCTTATCCTGCATGGTCTTAGAACTTCAGAAGAAATCGCCAGAAGACTGTGTTGTCATGTCTCATTCAACCCAACGTTCTCTTCTTATGTTTGTCTTAAAACAAATGGTTAAGTCAACACTTTTGTTTGTCATGAACTACTTACTGTTTCTTTTGTGTTCCTGTATTGTCCTGTCCACATGGGACTTCTTAGAGAAAATTAAAACCTTCTTGGCTTGAGAATTTGAATGAGTAGAGAGCTTTTGGTTCAAAAGCTAAACAAAACTAAAGGTTTAGGAGACAATCAGGCAGCTGGACTGTTGGATGAGAAACAATAGATTTCACTGGATTTGCTCATTTAAAAAAAGAAACACTGCAACAAATGCTTGATTTGCATTTTACTACATTTCTAAGTCGAGTTCAAATCCAAGGACAGAAAGCCTTTCCCCTTCCTGTCCCTCTAGATAAAACAGTAGAGACCAGGGATGCAGCTCCATAGTGGAGTGTTTGCCAGGGTGATGGGAGGCTTGGGTTCTGCCCTTAGCATCAGGAAGAGGGGGTAGGGAGAAAGAAGACCGAAAAATGGGGAAAGAAGAAGAGTGGAAATGAGAGGAGAGGAAAGAAAAGAAGGAGGGGGAGGGAGAAGAGAGGAGAGGTGGAGAGAGAGAAGGGAGGAAGACAGGAGGAACAGAGGACAAGAAAGGGGGTAGGAGAGAGAGAGAAATAGGAGAAGGAAAGGAGAGGGGAGAAGGAGAGAAGAAAGGAGGAAAGGGAGGGGACAGGAGGAGGTCAGCCACCTGGTGCCAAAGGACTCCAGTTCCTTTCTACTTCCTAGTTGAGTCTGGATGCTAGCCTGGCACCCCTTGTTCATCAGAGACTCAGCACGCTCCCCTTGGATGGGGCACGAGATTCCCAGGGCCTTGTGCACTAAGAGTAAGACCCATAAGCACAGGGATCCTACAGTCACATTCTGATTACACTCCTAAATCATTGTCCTAATACTGCTACCATCGGTGAGGGCAGTCTCCCCCCGCCTCTGGCTCTTTGCCCCCTCCCCCAAGAATATGGATGAGTTTCCAGAACCATGTCTTGATCAAAGTGGACTTGACCAATTGGGGCTCAAAATAGACATGGTTTTATTTCTGCTTCATAAAACAAAGCCTCTATTTAGTCCATTCTCAGGCTTCCTTCCCATAGGCAGGAGGGAGGAGAGGCACTGGAACTTTACAATGATGATTAATTCAACTTTGCTTTTGTGTAAATCGTGACACACGATCATTGGTCTTTTGTGGTGAGATTTTCTTTACTCTGCTAAGCAGGCAAGAGCAGAATGACGATAAAACTGTGTAGAAGGTGACTCTGTCTATCTCGTTCCCAGTGGACCAGTTTCTCTCCACCCACTGGATCCCTTCAGCTGCTTACGAAATAACCCCTCTGAGGCCTAATGGCTTAGGCTTATTACTGGCAATCTCTTTCTTAATTATTAACCCATTTCTATTAATCTGTATATCTCCACCACATGGCCTCGGCTTACTGGTGATGCCCTAGCATCTGGACTCCTTGGTAGCTACATGGTGTCTCCCTGACTCTGCCCTCCTTCTTTATGTCTCTTTGTTCAGATTTCTCACCCAGCTAAATTCTGCCTGTCCATTGCCTGAAAGAGCTATATTCATCAACCAATAAAAGCTATGCATATTTGCAACATACAGAAGGATATTCCTCATCATCTCCCCTTTTCTGTCTAGTTAAAAAGGAAGGTTTTAACTTTTACATAGTAAAATTATATATAACAAATAATTATCCAGCAAGAATTATAGTTACAAAATTAGTCCATTTACATGTGACAAAATTTAAAGAAAATACTCTATCATCTATCCTATCTCTGTAAGTCTAAAATTTTATATCTAATTTATCTTTTATCATAACTATGGAAAACTATAATCATAACTATCTAACTTATCATTTGTGGTGAGCTTTTCCTCTTTACTCCACTAAGCAGGCAGGAGCAGAGTGACGATGAAACTGGACTCTTCCAGTTGGTTGAGTGTTGTCACTTGGGTTGAATAGCCCTCTTCTGTTGCCTTTACAGTTCCACGAGTTTCTTTGACAGGAATGGAAGGTTGTTTGCAGGTCCACAGTCCCTTGCTTTAGAGCCTAGCACTTTATTCTTCTGTAGTACGCAAACCCAACTCAGATAATGACCCAGTCCTCACTTTATTTTACTGACCTAAGAGATCAAGCCAGAAATTATACATCAGCTGATTTTTTAAAAAAGTGTGTTTGTGTGTGTGTGTGTGTGTGTGTGTGTGTGTTTAGCTTGTATGTGCATGTGTGTGGACGTGCTTACTCACGTGTGTACTTGTGAAGAACAGAGGTTAACATCAAGTGTTTTCCTCTACAGTTCTTCATCATATTGTTTAGATGGGGCCTCTTTGAACCCAGGGTGCCCCAGTTCAACTATCATGGGGCTGGTGGGTCCCCAGGATCTTCCTTCCCTGCCACCCCTCAGCACTAGGGTTGCAGATACAGGCTACCACCCCCAGGCTCTTATGTGGGTTCTGGGTGCTTGATCTCAGGTCCTCGTGCTTGTATGGCAAGCACTTTACCTTCTAAGCCAGGTTTTCCATCCAGTGGAATCAGCAACTTAGCAGGAGGCTGCCTAGGGAAGAAGTGGTCCCTTAGTGGGAAGCGTTACATTAAACAAAAAAGAAAGAAAGAAAAAGCAAATGCAGAAAACATAGAAAATAAAAATCTCAGAGGTGCTACTGCCCAACAGTTTGCACACCCCCTTGTATTTTACAAGCTGCACACACGTGTATATTTTTGTTTATTTCTATATGTGGCTTCACACCTTCTGGGCTGTCTGTCCCATGTTCCCTCTCACTTCTTATTCTTTGCGGCACATTATAAAGTCTAATTCCACAACACAATGATCAGTTATAAAGGTCCTTATCTCCAGCTTGCCTTTAACTTCAGAGAGTGGGTGTGTTAGACAGAGGGTGTGCCCCAGAATCCTTTGGAGTCCATGCTATCTCCCCCTTCCTTTACTTAAGCATGGTCACTGTGTATCTCTGAGAGTGCAAATTGATTTGTTCTGCTCGTTGCTCTGTCTCATTGTTTGATGCATGGACCTGGCACCTGGAAGGTGGCTTAGAAAGATGGGGAGGCGTGTATGGGATGCTCTTCCCTGGAAAAGCCACTGGCTGGTGCAGCCATGAACTGTGGTTACCTGCACAAGATTCAGGAGGCCAAAGGACAGGCATCAGATAGCTGGGGGGCTCTGGAGGCTCCATCCCTAGATATTGGCAGTTAGCTGGTGGCTGTTGAGAGAGGGAGAAGCTCTCTTCTCTGGGGCTTTGACCACTGGTAGGTTGCA